>NC_047667.1:63776059-63881059 GCF_011762505.2 Arvicanthis niloticus
CCATTCAGGGATTTCTGCAAAATATTCTCCTGTCTCTAAGCCTACAGGGAGCATGAGAAAAACCCCTTTCCGACTCTACATTTGGCACCTCAGTTACAGCTAAGACCTTCATCTATCTCTACCTTCCAAAGACTCTATTTTTTTTTTAATTTAGATTTTTTTTAATTTATTTTATGTATGTGAGTACTCCATCACTATCTTCAGACACACCAGAAGAGCTCATCGGATCCCATTACAGATGGTTGTGAGCCACCATGTCTTTGCTGGGAATTGAACTCAACACCTCTGGTAAAGCAGTCAGTATTATTAACCACTGAGCCATCTTCTAAGCCCAAAGATCCGAGGCTTCATGTGAGTCCCAGGTCATGACTGACTAGAAAATGTGAATTGGAAAGTCAAGTCTTTGATGGTTTCTTCCGAGACACAGAGGGGTCCAGTCAAGCAGACTGTAGAGTGTCGGTAATAATGGCTGGAGAACCCAGTGGGGGAGGGTCTTGTTCTGCCACGTGTCGTCCGGGTGCTCTGGCAGACAGGTCCTCCGACAGTAGAGCACCCTTCTCTCTTAACAGTTAGAGATGTTATGTTGAAACACAAGGGGGAGGGAGGAAAGGAAGTGAAGATAAGTTTTATTTGTAATGGTTGAATTATTCTTTAGGTTTGTGCCCCTACAAACTACACATATAATCAAACAGATGCAGTTGCTTGACTCCACCAAAAGAATCAATCCATAGAGAAGACGCTCTGTCATGGAGGGTAAACACTCTGGGAACACTTTGTCATCAATCATTAATTTCCGTAGAAAGAACCTCACCCTCTAAGAGCCATGTGAGCTTCTGGTGAAGCGGCCATGGTCCCAGTGTGTCAGAGCCTCTGTCCTGTCCTTTCCCCCACCCCAGTTTCCTTCCTTAAAAACCCCAACCACCCTCACTGGAACCAGACTTCCAGCTAACTGTTTCTGCTCCCACTTAAATGACTGACTGCCTGGCTCTGGAAACATGTGATCGCATCCCAGGAGCCAGTTCTAGCCCTGTACCACCTGGTACAGAAGCTCCTGCCCTTGAACAGAACTCTCCACATCAGTCTCTGAGGTTTACCAACGTGTGGCTGTCTTCCTAGGCCTTGACTACCTGACATCTGCCCACGTGTCTTGAAGACTTTTTTTAATGACACATAAACACATTGAAGTAACATAAAAGCCAATAGGAACCATTGTCTCGGGTTTCATTCATCGTGACTGAATTAGAACTTTGTTTTTAGAAAGAGAAAATATGTACAAACCAACTGTGGAAGTACATGCCTGTAATTCTAGCACTCAGGAGGTGGAGGCAGGGGAATCAGAAATTCAGGGTCATCCTCAGCTACTTAGTAAGTTCAAGGGCGGCCTGAGATGCAGGAGACCCCTGTCTCAGAAAAATAAATAAATAAAAGGACCAGAAAGAAAAGAAAGACAAGAGGGCCAGGGATACAGTTCAGCTGGCTGAAGTGCTTGCTTTTCAAGCATGAGGACCCCAGTTCCATCTCCAAAACTCAAATAAAAATGAATGCAATACCTGAGTATGGGGGTGCATGCTTGTAATCTCAGACCTACTGAGAGCAACACAAGGAAAATCCCTGGGGCTCACTGGCTACCCAGCTATGGGCCAGAACAGGACCCTTCCTGAAATAATAATACTACTACTAATACTAATAATAACAACAACAACAATAATAAAGAAAACCAAAACAAAACCATCATGGAAAGCTTCTACAACACCTGACACCAAAGGTTAGTTTCTGGCTTTCACACATACATGCACATACATGCCTACACATCCACACACGTGTGTAGACACGTACATACACATACAGGACAAAAGGAAGAAAGAAAGAAAGAAAGAAAGAAAGAAAGAAAGAAAGAAAGAAAGAAAGAAAGAAAGAGAATTTGCTTTGGAATGTCTCATTTGCTTCTGAGAACCCCAAATCTGTCCCCATGTTAGGGTGTTGGGATCGTCATCTTTACCTCTCTTGTTCCTAAACCTTCCATTTTGGAAAGCACAGCTTCACTTCGATGTGCCACAGGCAACACCCCCACCCTGTTCTCCTCCCCAGCCTGGGGTAACTATAGTCTCTAGGATTTGTACAAAGCTGACTAACATCAGGGGCCATATAGAATGCCTTCTTCCATCACTGGGACACAATATGTGAAATAAACAGCTTAAAAGGAGGGAAGATTATCTGGGGTCATGGTCTCTGAGGTCCCAGTTAGTGGCTAGCTGGCCCTGCTTCTGCTGAGCCCGTGGTGAACCACAGTGTTGCAGAGGGAATCATGTGGGAGAGTAAATCCATTCATCTTACTGTGGCCAAGAAGGAGAAAAGGAGACAGGAAGAGGCCAGAGACCCGGTGTCTCCTGTAAAGGGATGGCCCCTGTGACCTCACTTCCTTACACTTGGTCCCAGCTCCTAAAGCTCCCGCCCCTTCCCTATAATTCTACAAGCTGGAGACACAGCGTTCAACTCACATCCTTTAGAGGACATTTAAGATCCAGAGCACCAGGTACGGTGGCTTCAAACTATAATCAGTGCTCTCCAAACATAAATGCTTAAGGTCAGCCTGGGCTACAGAGCCTGGGCTACAGAGCCTGGGCTACAGAGCAAGATTCGGTTTCAGAAACAAAATCAAACACTAAAACCATATTTTAAAAGTGCGTGAGGACTGGAGAGAACTCGCTGTTCTTACAGAAAACTCAGGTTCGGTACCTGACACCCATGTGACAACTCACCATTTGTAATTCCAATTCCAGAGGATCAGTTGCTCCTTTCTAACCTCCACAGAACCAGCCTGTATTGGTACATATACATACAAAATACTCATTAAAACAAGCAAACAAACAAACAGTGATAAGAAAAGTCTACAGCAGGCCATGGAAATACACTTCCTTATACTGCTAGTAACTGGAAACACTCACTACTCAACTCCAAGACGCTAGCTCACAAAAAATATTACAAAGTATCTAAATCCAAACTTTAACTCATTCATACAGTCAGTCTTCTGCTCATCAAACCTACAGAGTAGCTACTATGTATCACATGTGGCACTGGGGACTGCCCCATTAGGGAAGCAAGGTGTGGATCCATGCTGCACTTGCCATACTCAAGAGCTAAGAATTTCAAGTCAGAATGCTGGTAAATGTAAAATGTCTTACTGGTTGGGACTGGGAGGAAAGCGGGACTTGGGAATGTCCCCAGTGCTCTTTCTCATTGTGAGCTCAGCTGGGGAAAGCCTTTGTCCTGCAGTGTTTCTACCTCTCCTATCACGTAAGGCTCTGTAGAGAAGGAAAGATAAAGAGTCCCAGACAAAAGACAAAAAAGGAAGGGTCCCAGATGTAGCATAACGAAACGCAAACAGTTCCTTCCAGTCTGGTTCCTCCCCATTACCACAGCCCAGAGTAAAATGTCACAGACAGTCTCCAAACCCATGTTTGAGTCAAGATACTTCACAGTCAGGACAAGTGACAGATTTGAAGAGGGAAAAAAAAATAGCATGGAGCCGCCAGCCCGAGCAGATTTCCCTGTGATGGAAGATGGCAACAATAAGACAAAAGACAGATTTTTGCCTTCAAGAAATGCTCTCGTCGTTATGGCCAGAGACACAAAATTTAAGGCAAACGTTCCATTGTTTTCCCACTGTTTGGAAACATGGCAAAAAGAAAATCTTGCCATTATTCTCTGTCTCTGTCTCTCTCCCTGTGTCTGTCTCTCTGTCTCTGTCTCTGTCTGACCGTCTGTCTTTCTCTTTCTCTTCTGTCTCTCTCTGTTTCAGTCTGTCTGTCTTTCTGTCTGTCTCTGTCTGTCTCTGTCTGTGTCTATGTCTGTCTCTGTCTCCTTCTCTCGCCCTCATTCTAGCAGAAGGAACATTTTTTCCCCAGCACTAACAAATGACTGTCAATGGATCTTCTGGTGCCTGGAACAGAGGAAAAGGCCCCACAAAGCAAAAAGCCTGCGTGGGAGACCGCAGGAAATTGCAAAGCTGCTAAGAAAACAGAGGCCCCTGACAGGCAGCCTTCACAGCGTTAGTCTCTTAAATATGATGAAAATATTATCTGCCTTATTGATCATCAGCTCCCTAAATAGAGCAGAGCTGTTTATAACAAACTCAACCAGCAACTGCAAATGTGTAAAACGGCAACGGGATGCCCTTCCGGCCCAGCTGTCTACCTACTGCCAAGCACCACACAGGGCACAGAAAGCATCCTGCATTGATTATGGGAGATTTGGGGATCCACAATCATCTCAAACATCACCACCAGATCTTAACTGAAAAAGACAGTCTTCTTTGAAGTGTCAGATAATATAGTCCTATATTATTTTTACCCCCAGGAAAATTCTGTTATTCTTTTTTCTTCTAATATTTCCATTTCCTCAGATTGACAGAGCTGAGTAGGGAAACTGAAGATCACTCAGCTTGATGCATAGATTTCATAGCATAGAAAACTGTGTACCCCCCAAGACAGGAAGCCACCTTTTCCAAGTCTCCCTATACAACCAGCAGCAAGGCTTGGATTAGAACTTGGTCATCACTCGATACTCTGGGGAGCTGAGTTTAAAAAAAATAGTCCTGTGTAGATGGGCTGAGTGGCTTTTCACAGACAGAAACTTGCTTTGTTAACAAATTAAATTTCAGTTGTCAGCTTGATTGAATTAAGAAAGACCTAGGGAGGGACCAGAGCTGTGGCTCGGTGGTTCAGAGCACTTGCTGATCTTCAAAAGGATCCTGGTTTGGTTCCCAACACCCACATTATGTGACTCCAGCTCTGGGGCATCCAACACCCTCTTCTGTCCTTCCTGGATATTACACACATACACACACATACACACAGACTATGTACATACATATATAAGGACATGGTAGTATACATACATGCAGTCACACATATGCACATACACATAGAATGAACAAATAAGTAAATGTTTTATTTTAAAAACACTACCTGGTACATTAATGAGGTACTCGTTTGAGTGTTTCTCTGAGGGCTTTTCCAGAGAAGCTTATCTGAGTGAGGAAAACCTACCCAACCCATAAGCTGGGGTCCCAAACTAAATAGAAAATAAAAAGAGAGAAAAGAGAAAGATTGTAGCCACAGACACAATCCTTCCTCTACACCCTGGCCCTCTGACATGCGAGGAGTCCCAGCCACAGGTTCTACTGCTGGAAACCGGCAGCATGCCTCCCCTCCATGATAGACCCTCCTACCCTCTAACCAGGATCCCAGATCAACCTTTCCTCCCATAAGCTGTGTTTTAGTGGGTATTTTGTCACAATCATAACAAAGATGAGAAAAGAAACGAATACGCAGAGATTGCATGCCCTCTACAGAAGCCTGTTCCCACCAGCAACCCTGACTGGAATATTCCCTACAGCCTCGTGTGTCTGGCACTTTATCCCTATTGGGAGTGCCATCTGGGAGGTTATATAAAACTTGACAGGTGAGACCTATGTGGGTTGCTGGGTTGGGCCTTGGAGTGTCTGTCACTGGAATACACCTGATATCCCTGCTTCCTGTATGCTGCTACAATGTGACCAGCTCCTGCAAGCTCCTGGCTGACACTCATGAGCCTGTTCTAGCTACCCAGCCTTTACTACTATAGCCTCTGAGACTATGAGACAAAATACCTGCCCCCTACACACACACAAACACACACACACACACACACACACACACACACACACATTTCTTCTGCTGGATATTTGATTACAGCAACTAGAAAAGTAGCTGGTACACCACCCATATGCTCTTGAAGTGTGGGGTATCCTCAGCACCTTAAGGTTTCTAGGGGGCACATAGAGTTGACTCTGAGGGTGTCTGTAGCTGTGAAAGACAAGTATGCACCTCCTCTTATGGTTAGTCTCCTAAACGTACAGTCATGTTTGTTCGGGGGGGAGGGGGTACGTGTGAGCACATGCGTGCACATGCGTGTAAACTTTACGAAGAGCCAGCCACTCATTCTGAGTCAAGTTAGTGTCCCTCTAGCCCTGTACCTTGAGTGCCTCACTCTCCTGACCTTGCTTCTGCTTCTCATCTCTTACATTGTTGTTGTATGAGAAGCTTTCCTGACTCACAGCGGAATGGATGGGTCCTTGAGACATAACTGGGGGCTTATGTAGACACAGCTACAACAGACCTGTGAACCCCTGAAGAATATGATTTCTACTCGGGTTCTCTAGGGAAGCAGATCAGGTAGCATGTGTAGATATTATAGGGGGCAGGGGTGTTACTAGAATGGCTTACGCCATGGAGACAGGCAGTCCCACAGTGGCATGCTGAAAAGGCTGAGGCACGGTAGCCCTGTCCCCAAAGAAGCCAAGTGGCTCAGCAGTATCAGTCTGATGCTGAAGGCCAGGCAGATTCCTGGAGAACCTCTGGTCTTCACACTGGAAGGCTGGAAGAAGCTGGAGTTTGTGTCAGCACAGGACAGCAGTGACAGCAACGGGGCTCGCAAGAACCTGGGGCAAGCTGGCAGGTGAGCAGACTGTCTCTCTCCCATTAGCTTCCTTTCTGTTGCTAGGAAAAAACACCGGGGCCAGAGGCAACTTAAGGAAAAGCTTATATTGGCTCCCAGTTCCAGTGGATGAGACTCCATCATGGAGGACATGACAGCACGCATGGCCAGCTTGGCGACGGGAGCGGAGAGCTGAGAACCCGCATCCACAACCCTGAAGCAGAGAGTGAGCTGGGAGAAAGTGGGACATTTTATCCTTAAAGCCCTGCTCCAGTGATGCACTTCTTCCAATAAAGCCACACCAACCGACCTCCGCAAACAGTACCACCAACTGGGAACTAAGTATTCTCATGCCCAAGGCTGTGGGGGACAATTTTTATCCAAACTCCTACTCTGATCTCTATGTTTAGACAGTCCATCCTATCCATAATGAGCAAGAGTCTTCCCAGTCCTGAAAACGTCCTCAGAGACCTTCCCAGAGGTGCTATTCTCGTTGATCCTAGGACTCACAGAGCCGACCATCAAGACTGACCGCCCTAAACGTCAAACTGACTCTGTCATGAGTTTTAGTCCTAAATTGCAACTGACCCTGAATTACAGGGTCTTGAACACTCTCTGATCTTTGATTTACCATCTTACCTCCCAAACACCTAAATGCATTGCCCCAGTAACTTGGCATGGGTATTGATTTGCCTCTTGTCAAATGCCTGCCTCACCGTGGTAGGTACTGCTCTCTCCCAGTGTCCTCCTGCCAGGCTGCCTCCTGCCTCCATCTTCCTCCTTCCTACCATCTTCCCCTGACATCCTGGAAGACTGAGGTGTGGCTCATGGCCGACATCCGCCCACTCCTGCTGGCTGTGAACACTCCCACCCTGGGTCTAGCGCTGCCCGATATCCTGTCAAGGGGTGTGTTTGTTTTTTGCAAGGATATCACTTTTGATATGCTTTATATCTTATGAACAAGACAACATGGGTAAACTAGTGATTTTAAGTATATGAATGGAAGGAACAATGGAGGAAATCACTAAAGAACAGGAGACTAACAAGGAAAGAATTTACACACACACACACACACACACTGTCTGATGGACAGGAAGTGAACACGGTTTAACTATGTAACAGGTAATTGTTTAATTGTTTCATTTGATATGTATCTCTGTCATCTAACTATGTAACTGCAACACTATGCTGTCTTCACTCAGCCCAGTGTTTAACTTAACTCAGCGGACAGAGAGCTGGGTGTGGTGGTACCTACCACCTGTAATCACAGGTTACAACCTATGAAATAACCTTTTCTCTGGTGCTAGGGATCAACCCCAGGACAATCACAAGTGAGACAAGTGCTTGCCACTGGGCTGTACCTACAACCTCCAATTCCATTTTGGTAAATTAAAAATAGCCAAGCAGTGGAAATTCTACACAGCACATGTCTAGAGCATCGGCGCTCAGCTCACCCTTGGCTTTGCTCGGATCCCCATGTGACTGAGTTGGCTCAGACACAAGGTGTCTGCATGAGGAAGAGCTGGGTTCTACGGCAAAGCCAATGGCTTCTGAAAGCAGCTGAAGAGAGGGTACGAGGACGGATGGCCTGTGTCCGGCCATCCGTGGACAGGAAGGGGACACCTGTGTTCCTGTCTGCTCCTGTCCTGCTTGCCCTCTGCAGAGGAAACACAGTTGTAATGTCCTCTCGACACAACAATGAGGAGAAATGGACATGGGCTGTTTCTTCACCTTTCCTCTGCCCTGAGCTCTGCTGGGACGGAGTGTTAGCATCAACTGTGTGTTTGGAGGGTGCAAGAGGAAGTCGCTGTCATTAACCCGATGTGGGTCGGTGGCCCTGGGCTACAATGGATGGAGGGGGGAAATTTCAGCAGGAAAGGAAAAGGTTTTTGACCCATGAACTTGAGTCTGGGTCTGGTGTCACTGTGTACACCTCAGATAATGCTGGGGCAACACCTTCAAAGTCAGCACAGACGAGGGGGCTGGAGCAGCTGTCTGTGGGTGCCACTGCAACCACAGAACAGAACCCAACTTTACTTTAACAAACAGGAAATTTTCCTTCCACAGCTTCAAATGGGAAATAAAAACACCACCCCTATAATGACTCTTGCTGTTTGTTTCATGTTTCTGGAACACCTCTCCAATCCCTGAGATCCAAGTGGGTTATTTTTATGTATCTTTTCTTCAACAACAACAACAACAACAAACAACAAAAATATCCAGCTTCAGAATCTGGCCTGGCCTGGTGGTCCAAGCTTCAATCCTAGCTGCTTAGAAGCTTGAGACAGTGTGAAGGCAAGTTCAAGGTTTGCCTAGGCTGTGGAGTGAGTTCGAGGCCGTTCTGGGCCACTTAGCAAGACTGTGTCTCAAAATTTAAAGTAAAACAAGCAAGCAAGCAAGCAAACAAACGAGGAGGAGGCTAGGGAGACAGCTCAGTAGCACAACATTTATATACAAGGCCCTTGTATATATCAATTCTTAGTACTGAGGAGAAGTAAAAACAAAACAAAACCCACAAAAGTATAACCTATGGTTCTGAGCAGGGCAGCTGTCAATTTGCTCTCTCTTCCCCCTTTTCTTGTCCTCCCATACTGACACCTGAGAAAGTGTCTTATTTCCCCCAAAGAATAGTACAGTACATCCCAGACAGTGAGTACATCCCACTCAGTGAATACCACACCTTAATATACCGCTTCAAGAATCGAGTATACATGTTTGCACACTAGGCTGCTACTTAGAACAGCACCCACATGCATGTTATGTAAATGATATCTAATTGCATTGTAGGAAGTAGCTAATAGATTTTCCAGTTGTCACAAGGACCTTGACTCGCAGTCGGTTCTGAGTTATGTGCAGAATTTGCAGAAATTGCAGGAGCTCCTTGCCTGGACTCTCAAGAACACTGCTGTGTCAAAGTCCCATGGGATGAGAACATTTCTAGTAATCACAACTTGCAAAGAAAGGATGAACTTAATTTTAGTTTGCCTGTGTCTCTAAAACACTGATATCCCAACCTGTAATCACCATAAACTTCTAAAGGAGATACTTGATTCCTTTCACATAAAGGTTTTGAGATCAGAATGCAAACCCATCTATATTTGAATACCAAGTTTTCAATGGCTAAGTTCGAATATTGGTGAAAGTTTCTAATCAGGATGGCTAACTAGAAGGCTGTGACCTATTTCCTTCTACATCAAAGGACCAACGCAAGAAAGAGACAACTCTGCTCCCCTAGAGAGTCTGAGCACAGTGAGGGATAAATGCAAGAAGCAGCGGGTCAGAAATACACAATGGCCTCATAAAAAAAATGGTACTAAGCACACAGCACCTACTATCCCCTCTCAGTACCAGCCAGAACAAAGAGACTGTGTGTGGTAGAGGGAAAGAAGGGGTCTATGAGCAGTTCCTACCCAGATGGACAACCAACATGTCACAAGGCATCGTCCCCAGAATGGACCAGACTGTGTTGAGTCCCTTTCAAACCGGGTGCCTGAAGCTGCATGCGCCTGGTCCTCACTGGGTGGTCCTGCCTTCATGCAGCTTGTGGAAACTCCTCAGACACTGACCACACGGGAACTGCAACCCCGTGAGGTATACCAGAACACCTGTATATGTCACTGACACCAATGCCGGCTGAGAAACTATAATGGACACTTCACAGAGGAGCCCACCTGCTGACACAGCATTGTGACAGCATCCTGAGGCAGAGCACACCTGTCTTAGCAACCCTGTCTTCCTAGCCAAACGCCTTTCGGTGAATAGCTTGTCTGAGTAGGACCAGCCTGCATCTCCATCTCCATTTTCTTCCTCATTGTGCTACCATAATGGCCTTCCTCCTGTTTGAGGGACTACAAGCCAAATTTGCCTTAGCCCAGCACCTTGTCAACTGCTCTGTCTGTGGTTCTTGCCTCCTGAATTGTCACCCGGTCAGTTCCTTATCAGGTGTGCAGCCTTGCCTGGCTTCCTGTTATCATTTCTCCAAATGATCCAGGCCACACCTTTCTGTGATGCTGTTTATCACATTCATTTATTCTTATGAGCATGTGTTCAGGTTGGTGTAGTACAGGCATGCCAGAGTACGCATGTGTGCACATACACCTAGAGGCCAGAGGATGATCTCAGGTGCCATCCACGTTCTTCTTGAGACAGGGTCTCTCACTGACCTGAGTACACTGAGTAGGCTGTCCAGAGAGCGCCAGACATTTGCCAGTCTCTGGCTCCCCAGGACTGCGATGACAGATGCGTGTCTCCACACCCGGCTTTCTCCTCCTCTGTTAACATTGGCTGTGTTGATCCTTAGTGAATCACTCCCTAGAACCTGTGTCTTAGTGTTCTATCGCTGTGAAGAGACACCACCACCCCAGGAGCTCTTGAACAGGAGAGCATTTGGCAGGTCTGGCTTACAGTTCAGAGGTTCTCGTCATGGTGGGGAGCACGGTGGCACACAGGCAGACAAGATGCTGGAGAGGTAACTGAGAGTTCTGCATCTAATCAGCAGGAAACTGGAAGAGAGAGTCACTGGACCTGGCTTGGGCTTTTGAAAACCTCAAGGCCCACCTCCAGTGACACACTTCTTCCAACAAGACCATTCCTTCTAATCCTTTCAAATATTGTCACTCCCTGGTGACCAAGCATTCAAATCTATGAGCCTATGAGGGTCATTCTTATCCAGATCACCACACGTTGTTCAGATTTTCTTCCAACTATTTGAAACTATCCACAAAATGAGCTTGCCTCTTCACTAGAGTGCAGGCAGGGAGTGTACTCCAGTTCCTCAGCAGTGGTCCACTGCTGGACTTAGAAGCCCAGCACAATGGACAGCATTTTAATTTTAAAATTAATTAATTGAATTAATTTAACATCATAAATAAGATTTTTATTAATTAACCTAATTAATAAAAATTAATATTTAAATCCGCTAACATGAAGCCCATGTCACTCCCAGTTGATAAAATCAAAGACCTATTTAGTGAGCACAAAGTGCATGTCACAGTCACGGATCTGCTAAGACTGTTGGGGTGAGCTTGGCCCCTACAAAGCCTCAGCTAGGACACACATACAGGTGCAATAGAGAGGGGTGAGACTAGCCCAGCTCAAGAGTTGGCAGCACCCAGAAGGATAGAGCCACCCAGCCCACAAACTGCTGCTTCACAGGAAGATGGACCTAGTGTCATCTCAACCTCTGATCTTATTCAGGAAAAAAATAGACACTGCGATTTCAGTAAAGTAGGAAAGTTGAAACGTAGGAGGTAGCTGGTCCACAGAGTGCTTGGTCCATAGAGTCCATAGTGTGGGTTCAGTACCACAGAAACCCAGTTGTGCACTCATGGTAGAGCATGCCTGTAAACACAACACTGGGGAGAAGATAGAGGAGGATCACAAGTTCAAGGTCATCCTGGGCTGTAGAGTGAGTTCCAGGTCAGTCTTGGTCATATGAGATTCTGCTTTAGGAAAAGAGAGAGAGAGAGAGAGAGAGAGAGAGAGAGAGAGAGAGAGAGAGAGAGAGAGAGAAGGGAGGGAGGGAGGGAGGAAGGAAGGGAGGAAAGAAGGAAGGAAGGAAGGAAGGAAGGAAGGAAGGAAGGAAGGAAGGAAGGAAGGGGTAGGGAAGGGAAGGAAGACATAAATACATACAGTAAGAGATGTTTGTCAATAGTCCCTAGTTGTGGTTAGGCAGGGCTATGAGGTGGGGTACACTGTCTATCACACAGTAGGTGACCATTCGTGGTGACTATGAGGAGACTGAAGATTTGATCTGAGTACGCAGTAAGTGTGCTGAGTATCACACTAACACATATACCTCGTGTTTTATGTATCAGTTCAGATTTTAAATAGAAATTTAAAATGCTGAGCAAAAAAGCTTCTAATTACCACATCTGCCCAATCAAAATAAAAGAGCAGATATAGATATACACACCCTACCGGTATTCACCTCTGAATCCTCAAGCCTCTGGTTTGGTTTTGATGTCTTCCTGAATTTTAACCAAAAAGATAATCTGCAACTCATAATTTTCTCTTCAGCTCTGCGTTCCCCCTTTATTGCTCCAGTCAGCTCAGTAAATGAAGTCATCCCGCCTTTGGAACAGCAAATCCATCGACTCCTGCCTCACCTTTGATTATTTTAAGCCATGGAAATTAGTCATGTGGTGGGTGTTAAAAGTCACCACTGGGCTCTCCTGCTGAGAATGGAGGATACACCCCAATTCTCTGCAGGGGATGCTGCAAATGCTTTCAGGCCCTACTGGGAACTGTCTAAGCTGTAGAATGCCACTGTGCCCAAGGGCATGCACCCTGGTCCTGTCCTGTTTCCCCAACACAGTGGATGCTCTGAGGGACATCCTAGTCTGTCATTGTCTGTTGGTTCAACTGAGTCCTCAATTCTCTCTCCAGCAAAGCCCATTTCTCCCTCTGCCTACACCTCTGCCTACACCTACAACCTCAGGAGTTGTTCCTGAGAGCATTCCCTGGTTGCTCCCCTACACTTAGCCTGAGGGTCCTGAACACTGTGGATATAAGAAATCAGAATTTGCAGCTGATCTTCTGCCCAGCTGGCAGCAGGAACTTATTCCTGGTG
The DNA here is from genome assembly GCF_011762505.2 of Arvicanthis niloticus. Taxonomy (NCBI): domain Eukaryota; kingdom Metazoa; phylum Chordata; class Mammalia; order Rodentia; family Muridae; genus Arvicanthis; species Arvicanthis niloticus. The sequence continues at coordinate 63,789,108 of NC_047667.1, forward strand.
ATGGGCAAAATACAGATAACGCCTGCCACAAGGCAGCGGTGATGATTTGAGGACCTTGGTCAGTAGAGAAAAGTAGATGATGCCCTGGCAAAGGAAGATGTGGCCCAGCAGGCATATGAAAAACAGATATAAAACGAATTTTATTTGCTGGCTCCGGGGGAAACTGAATTGACGCTTTGGGGGAAATACCCAGTGACTTCAGCTTCTCACAGTGCTCTAACCCTCATGGGGAGTGGAGGCCGGTGTTATAGTTGTTATAGACTATAGGCAGAGAGGGTTATGTCAGCACCCAAATGAACATGCCTGGCATCTCATGGCTCTTCCCTGTGTAGTTTTTAACAGTAAGACAGTTCAGCAGTAGGACAGCTGCCATCTGAGGAAGGTTTTGAGACATCTCTCAGTGAGGTCAGCTGGGGTCATGGCAGCAGAAGATCAACTGAGGCCAGCAGAAGTATCATCTGGTGGGAAAGGATCACCACCTTCCTTCAGGGCCTTTCTACCTGCAACTGTACAGCTGGCTCTCGTGTTAGCCACACCCCTGGAAGGGCTGCGTAAGCTACTCTTGTTGATCCCCAGGAAGTAAAATACTGGGTACTGTGGATGGTAAGTCAAGTCAAGCAGAGCTGGAGGTTTCTTGCATTCCTCACCGAAACATAGATGGATCCTCTCCATGTCACACACATACATGCATATACTACATACATGCATATACATGCATATACACATACATACATACATATAGACACACACATATACATACACACATAGACACACAAATACATATATATACACATATAGACACACAAATACACACGCATATACACATAGACACACAAATACACACACACATACACACACCATACATACATACATACATACATACATACATGCATACACACATGCATAATACAAACACAGACACACATATACATATATGCACATACATACATACATACAGACACACACACATAGATACACATACACACATACATACAGAGACACACATATACACAGACACAGACATACACACAAACACATACATATGCACATATACATACACACATAACCACACATAAAGACACACACATACCTCATCATAAGGATAAGACAAAAACACATGCTTGTAAATTCTTCATTTTTCTCCATCTTCTCTGCCAGTGATGGCCATGAACCTCTGGGTGACAAGGCTAGTTCCCATTTTCATTTACAATAGTTCTCCAGTCCTCTCTGACTCAAAGTGGCACCCTCAAAGGCTGATGAGCAGGGCTTGGTATAGGCAGTTCCATGGCCCCTAGGCCATGTTTAAGCAGAGTTTCTGTCCCCCTCTTTATAACGTTAAGAGAGTGGTCATGGCGCTGGCCAGCAGCTGTTCTTCTCAATGACTAAAACCATCAAGTAGAGGCTGACAGGAAGTAGAGACACACTCATTACAGGCCAACTTCCTTTGTTTCGGATTTTCTCTTGTGATTTGTTTGAATCCTGAAACAAAACAAACAAAAAATAATCTAACTCTAGATTTAAGAAGGTGTGGGTGAGTGTGATTCAGGGGCCCAGCCCTTCTCCAGCCCACTGTTCTCTTGAAAAGCTCTATTCACAAGTAAAGAGGTGACTGGAGGCCTTGAATGTCATTATGGTGTCGCACTGTGCTCTTCTCCCTGTGGAGAGACAGAGAGACAGACAGGTTTCCCACAGCTGCTTCCTGGTATCCCTGATAGATCTGGGGACCACTTCCCTTGTCACAGTGATAAAATAAACAATCCAGAAGGAGCAACCTGAAGAAGGAAAAGGTTGTCTCACAGTACAGTGGGACAGAGTCCACCAATGGTAGAAAGCTATGGTGTCCAGGGTGCTGCCCCATCTGTGGCTGCAGGAGCTTGTGATGCCATGTGCTGCACCAACCAATGAAGAAGCAGGGAGAGCTGAGCCACAAGTGAGGTGGAGCACAGCCCTCAAGGACCACCTCCCAGTGAGCCACTTTCTCCTCCTTGGGTAAGGTCTTACCTCTGAAAGGTTCCTCAGCCTTCCAAAACAGCACCAACTGCTAAAGACCACGTGTTCAAAGGTGTGAGCATGTGGGACATTTCACACTCACACTGTCACCATCTGTAAGAAATCTGCCTCTTCCAAATCTCCCTTCACTTCTGTTGACTTTTGAGAGCCTACTCCCAGATGCTCACTCTCCACAAGGCTCATCCGTGCCACTGGACATGAGAGCTTACCAGTGTACCAAGGAAAGTTTGCACATTGCCCACAGAGGGACAAGCCTCCCCCCCGGGTACTTTGTCCACTGGTGAGAGCCAAGGGAGATGCTGTAGGGCCAGGGATGCACACGTGAGACATTACCATCTCTATGGTGGTAGTGTTAGTGTCTCTACCAGATTCCCAGACAATAAACCAGTGGCCAGTGTTAGTGTGTCAGTGGGTGGAGCCTAGGGAGGTGAGTCTGTCATAAGCACTCCATCCCAGGAACAGGATGAGTGGACACGTAAAATAGCCATAAAGGACTTATGTCGTTGCTTCAATGCATAAGAACACAGAGATGGGGCCACATGTAAGGCATAAGCACTAACTTGGTTATTCTACCTTAATCTTCATCTTACACCTCCCAGCCTCCAGGGCTATGACAGCAAACACACTTCCATTGCTGATAAACCCATTCTAAGGTGTTTTCTTAACTGCTAGAGGCCAGGCACTAACTGCTCGTGGTCTTTCTTCTCTGCAATTTGGGTGGAAGATCATGACAGATAAGGCTCCAATGGACTTCTAGACATTAGCCAACCTGGCCCATGGCCTCCCTACAGGAAGCCATCTCATTCACATTAATGAGCTTTCCTATTTTTGTTATGTTCTTTAGGGACAGGTTCTCTTGTGGTCTTAGGTGACTCCTGTCAAATGGTTCTTTGACCCACCTAAAAGAACCACAGTGTCACAGGTTGAGAACCACTGCTTTAGTCCAGTGTCTAGAAAATTCGAAGATCAGGAGAGCCACCCTGCTGTCAACCTCAGCTGCTGTGCTGGAGCTCTGCTTGGTCCATTCATGTCTCAGTCACCACCTATCCCAGGCCCACCACAGCCAAAGGACCAGGGTCTGCAGCCATGGATGATGGGATTTAGTATCAGCATCAAAGAAGTCCTTCGTCTTCTTTTTTGTTGGTTTATTGGTGTGTGTGTGTGTGTGTGTGTGTGTGTGTGTGTGTTCATGTGTATGTGGCTGCATGTGGGGAGATGATAGGCCTGCATACGTGTGGCACGTGTGTGTGTGCATGTGTGGAGACTGCAGGTAGACTTGCACCCTTAGAAGCTCTCCACCTTGAAGATTTTATTGCTGCTGCTGCTGCTATTCTTAAGATTTTTGTTTTAATCACTTATTTATATTTTATTTGTGTGTGTGCGTGTGCGTGTGCGTGTGCGTGTGTGTGTGTGTGTGTTGGGGGATGTATGCACCGCACATGCATGTATAACTCCTGTGGAACTGGCGTTAGACTGCTGTGAGCTACCATGTAGGTGCATGGATTAGAATCTAAGACCTCTGGAAAAGCAGCCAGTGCTCTTGACTGATGAGCCATCTGTCTAGCTCCCAGCCGTGTTTTTTTTTTTTTTTTCTTAAAAAACAAAACAAAACAAAACAAAACAAACCAGGGTCTCTCATTGGAACCAGGGACTTGAATAGACAAGGTTGGTTAGATAAGGAGGCCCAGTGACCCACCAGTCTCTACCTTTTCAGTATCCCATTTACAAGCATGTGCCGCCATGTCTGGCTTCCTTCCATGGATGCTGAGGGTGCAGGTGTCCAGCTGAAGTTCTCATGCTTGCACATCCATCCCTTCACTGACTGAGCCACCCCCATCCTCACATCATCCTCTTCCTGGTGTCTTCCCCAGCATCCTGTACTTCTCAAGCCACACTGTTTCAATCCTCTCTGTCTGTCCTGGATTAAGGAAGATCAAGGTGAAGTTACAGGCCTCACCAGCTTGGCTGTTTAGGGTGGGAACCTAAGACTCCCCACCCCCTTCTCAATACCACCTTCTTGTGGAGCATGGACTCCTGTCCCTCTGGCCTCTGGAACACAGCATGGATCTGTTGCTCTGCAAACAGTTGGTCTGTGTGAGTCACCCCTCCCCTCATGAAGCCTCTGTGTCTGCTGGGGCTTTGTCCAGCCTTGGGCTGGGTCAGGAGAACAGAAAGGCAGCACGTAGCCCTTTGTCTCAAGTATCACAGACCATGGGAGAAGAGGCAGGCCGGGTTCCTGACTACTCAGAGGGAGGACACAAGAAGCTCACTTCAGGAGTCAGTCTCACCCAGAGAGCTGAGAGGGATCACAGCACAGCTCCAGGTTAATGGGACAGCAGAGTTTTGAGGTCTGAGCGTGGCTGGCACACACTTCCACCCAGAGACTGAGTGTGTGGGGCCAGGTCTTGGGTGAACAGGGGCAGTGTGGGGACTCTGGCTGGGAGCAGACACTGGACCATGTGATGCATCTCAATGCCATCACCAGGACAGGTGGTGAACCTGCCATCCAGAGATGACCCAGGCATCTCTGTCACCTAGTTCCTGGTTTTGAGGCCCAAGGAGGTGGAAGAGGAGAAGAAAAGCCACGGTGGCCCAGGGTTCACCACTGAAGCTGCAGAAGGATGGCGGCCTTCCCCTCATCCGTCTCACTCTTTTAACTTGGAGCCTCTTGCCTCGCTTTGCTAATAATGTAAAGTATCAGCTAAAAATTGCAATGCGCGCATTTCATTTGAGTTTTATTGCCCTAACAGACAGCATTAGATTACAAAAGAGGACATTTTTCTTCTCAGTTTTAGCTTATTCTGATGATTTATGATTAGATACAGCAAGAGTTCATAAACTTCCCTGACCCGTTGACAGTTTTTACAGGCTCCCTGATTCATTTCCATCTCAGACTTAACAGCTTTCATGTGACTGATATTCCCAGCTTCTCAGTGTGGCCGAGCCAGGGGCTGGGAGAGCGCCTCTAATCTCCATGTTACTAATTTAAATGAAGTCTTGGTCTGTTGTTTAAAAAAGACATCAGTCATCCTGCGGAGGTTTACAGATCCTCTTGTAATGTAATGTCAGCCCCTTTCTGAGATATGAGGTTTATAAAGCCTGGCAATGTTGAGTGTTGGCAGACATGCCAAGGTCACCGCCGATGGCAATGGGGAGGGGGTAGGAAGCGAGTATATTTCAGAGGAGAGCAAAGAATCCCAAAGAATGAGCATTCCCCCTGGGTAAACAAGACATGCCTGCAGGGGCCAAGTCTGTGTCCGGCATGGTCAGAAGGTGTGTGTGTGTGTGTGTGTGTGTGTGTGAGAGAGAGAGAGAGAGAGAGAGAGAGAGAGAGAGAGAGAGAGAGAGATGGCCTCGGCTTCCCTTCTGAGACTCCCCACTTAGTTCAATATGCCCCTAAGATTGAGAAACCAGGAGAAGATGCAGCCCTGGTCCCTTTTATAAAGATGCCACAACACTCGAACTGGGCTCTGGACTGGGTCTGAGAGAGAACCAGAAAAGCCTCCACCTGTGCCAGATGCAAATGATCTGGGGCTGCAGGGTTGTTTCTAAACCCTGGGAGGCCGCAGGGGTGGCAGCAGAGGGGTAGGACCCCATGGGAGAGGGCAAGAGGCATTTGGACTGAAAGCTATCTGAGCAGTTCTCACATTCACACACAGGTGTCTGAAGGTTTCTCATGGTCAGACCTTCCGGACCAGCCAAGAATGGCCTTTGTGTTGTTTGGAAATCAGATAAGAAGTGACAAGTCCCCAGAAACTCTGGCTCACTGGGGAAATGCTCCCAGGGTTTGCCAGGTGTGTGGGGGAGGAGGGGAGGAGGGGAGGAGGGGAGGAGGGGAGGAGGGGAGGAGGGGAGGAGGGGAGGAGGGGAGGAGGGGAGGAGGGGAGGAGGGGAGGAGGGGAGGAGGGGAGGAGGGGAGGAGGGGAGGAGGGGAGGAGGGGAGGAGGGGAGGAGGGGAGGAGGGGAGGAGGGGAGCATCATCCTGGGAGAAGATTAGAGAATGGTCACAGAGAAAAAAAAATTCCCTGCAGACCTAGGCTCTGCATATCAGCCTCTGTGTCCTCAACCACAACCCAGCATGGGCCAGACAACCCCAGTGACTCTCACTGAGTGTCTACTACATCCTAGGCTCTGACTAGACTCCAATGATCTCCACAGCAACAGCTACTAAAGTGGGCAAATGGAATGGACTTCACTCTTGTCCTCTGACTGCTGAGGCCGCGGGGCTTTGTGCATGCAGACCTAGCCTAGACACAGCCAGGAAACAGAGCAGCTAGCAGGGATTCTGTCACACTCCAAGGCCACGTGTGTTTCTTACCCACCATACTTAATCCTAAGGAAGCCACTATTAAAACAAGTTGTGTTTTGGGTTTGTTTTGCCTAAAAAGCTTTAGAGCCCAGACAGTTGATCCTTCTCCCTTGTCCTGGGGAGACACTGAATCAATGATCTCTTCCAACATTTCTCAGATTTTTTTTTTGGGGGGGGGTGGAGTTTCACTTAAGTGCAGCTTCCAGGTGAGAGGAGCCCCATCTCCATCCTGACACCTGCTCTACATACCTGCACACACGAAGCATTGGAAAGACACCCACATCCTCTTTCACAGTGTGCCTCAGTGTCCCGAGTCAGTGGATCATAGAGAGAGCCAAGGCCCATTCATGGCAATTCTTGAATTTCTTTATCAGAAAACATGCTCTCTCTCTCTGTTTTCTTGACATATATTCTTGGAACACAATATTGGGAGGGAGTAAGAATAAACACACATTTCAAAGTCACTTCAGAAAGAGTTGGAAGTAATCCACCACCCCACGTCATTTGTCTCTGCATGTTCGGAGCATCCATAGATAATGGTGAGACAGAAACAGCTGGCTCAGCCAGATGTTGGCATTTGTTAACTGCAGCCATTTCCCTGTTAGAATACCAGATGTCTCTACTTGGGGGGATTTTTTTTCTGGAAAATAAAAATGTCTAATGAACTGCATAGCAGTTTCTCCAAGAGTATTCTGTGGACTACGGTGCCCCAATGCTGCAAATTCCAGGTTTCTTCTTGATCCACTGAACAGACAGTGAGGGCAGGGCTCAGAGTTTGTGCTGTAACAAGCTTCCTGGGCTAGTCTCCTAGAAGATGGGGTATCCTGGGCACAGGTCATCCCGAAAGATGAACGGTAGTGTAGAACCAGGCTCCATAGCTCGAAACTTCACCGTGCCATTCAGAATACAAAGTGCTTCTTCAATCATTCTGAAAAGTAGTTTGACTGATTCTTATAAAGGCAAACACCATGCAACCTAGGGAATCCACTCCAAGGAGAGTAAGCCCTCACCTACATACTTACTTACACAAGAACACAAAGAAGAAGGTCACACAGGGAGCTCTGCACAAATGTTCCCAAGAACTTTGTCCATCACAGCCCCAGACAGAGAAACTGAAGAATGGGGTGGAGAGGCTACCTTGGAGGCTGGCAGTGGAAACACGGTGAGCACACAAAGGGGCTGGATCTCCAAGTGGCATGCTAAGCAGGAAAACGCAGATACAAAACCCAGGAGGGCGAAAACTGATTTACAGTGGCAGAAGGAAGGTGGACCCCTACAAACTAAGGTCAGAGCCAGGGGCTGACTGCAAAGGGGCCAGAGAGGATGTGACGGGATGGAAGTGTCCTGTCTTGATACTATTGCCAAGTCACATTCTAAAGCACACTAAACAGTTCTCTCAAAATAGAACGCCTTGTTCTAACTCCACAAAACTTAGTTTTATACATTTTTTCTCAAGCTTAGCCAAGCCCCTTAATATTCCTGTCCATCCCTCACTCTGCAAAACAGAATCACAAATACTCTCTGTGCCCCTTACCCCACAGCTCCATCCTTCCCAACTTTGAAAATCTAGAAGCCCACTGATTACAGGCATGTGTCTTCACTAGTCTAGGCAAGTGGCCAGCTGTCCTAGGTGTTCACCAGGCAACATGGTCCTGTGGCAGGACATAGGAACAAGGAGATGTGCTCACAAAGGAGTTAGATGTCTTTTTTTCTTTGGTGGATGTATCTCAACCCCACCCCCAAAGAGTACAGCTCAGCTGGGATTTCTAATGTCTCACACAAAGGTGAGCAGACAACTTGAGCTGGCACCCTAAGTCTCTCAGGCACGTAGCACCCTCTATAGGAAACAGGGGTCCCCTTTACTTTTCTGTATCTCACAGTCACGGTGCCTTCATGCCTGTGTTCAACAAATTCTTATTCATCGTCTATTTTAAATACATGCCAGGTGTACAGGACACAGCTTGGTTGTGCATACATGAATAATAAAGATTTTTCTGCCCTTCAAGATCTCAAGGTTTGTTAGGAACTTAAACACATAAAAAAATGCACTAAAAGCAAAAGTTTCACTTAGTCGTTTGAGAAAGGGTCTTGCTGTGTAGCCCAGACGGCCTTCAAATTCTCAATCTTTCTGCCTCAGTCTCCTGAGCCCCCAGCCCCTTCTTTACTCAGAACCCCACTGTGATGAACTTCACAGCCATCAGCATCAATTCACACAACAACCTGGCTAAGCAGGCCCGGCTCACTTTCACTACAAATTACCTTCCAGGTTTGTGCTCCGTGTTTCCCTTTGTAAAGCACAAACCTGGGGAGGGCTGGAAGCCACACAGTGGCTTAGCTAGGCAGGACGACTGACTATGTATCTATAAGTCAGGAGGTTTATCTATAGAGTGGGGGGTGAAACTACTTTCTTCTATGGCTCTGGAAGTACATGAGACGCTAGCTAGTATCAAGAATTAGACTTGGGGCACGGGGAGCGTGTGGTACCTGTTGCCACTCAGCACAGCCTCGTCACTTCCTAGCTCCATAATTTTGCCAAGGCAAAATCGCAACAATCAAACAAAATCGCAACAAAATCCTCTCCCCTGGAACCGAAGGCCACTTCCTTCCTTGGGTGAGCAGCTCCTCTTACTGCGTTTTCAACCCACAGAAATGTGGTGTGGACCAAATTGAAGCGCAGGCATGGGCAGACAAGAGCTTGAGTGAGCCACACTGGCAACAAAATAGCACCCTGTTCCGTTCTGCTTTCTGTTTTATTTCCTTTCTTTCTCCTTTTTCTTTCTTTCTTCCTTTTAAGGGTCTTACTCTAAGTCAAGATTTACTTCAAATGGAGGGTAATCTTACTGCCCCAGCCCCCTGATTCAAAGGTCAGCTTTCCTTTTTTGAGGCAAGATCTCATACAGCTCATGCTGGCGCTGAACACAGCACGTAGCTATGGCTGATCTGGAACTCTTGACCTTCCCCAGTCTGTCTCCCCGGTGCCAGGATTACGGCACTCACCGCTATGTCTGGTTTATAGGATGCTTCCGGTTGAAGCCTGGGCTTAGCTTTTGCTGCACAAATACTCAAAATGTCATCTTGGTGACAGGTGGAAGCACCAGGCTAGGGACAGTGAGAGTACATCCTATGAGGCCATGTCTTTCCAGAGATGCCAGTGTAAGGCCACACCTTGGCGGTATAAGAGTGTGGGTGAAAGCTAAGCTTTCAGTGTCAGAACCCTTCTCTGGGTCTGTGTCCACAGGCCCTGCCTTGAGAAACAAAGCCTTGGGCAGTTCTGCCTTCAGCCTTTTAGCAAGCACTCACCTCAGCCACCTAGAGGTAATGGCCACCTAGTATATAGATTCGTGAAAATGGAGAGGTGGTGGCTCAGTGGTTAGGAGCACTGACTGCTCTTCCAGAGGTCCTGAGTTCAATGCCCAGCAACCACATGGTGGCTCACAACCATTTGTAATGGGGTCCGATGCCCTCTTCTGGTGTGTCTGAAGACAGCTATAGTACACTATAGAAAGAAAGGAGAAAGAAAGAAAATGGAGAGTCCACTCTTTTCCACTCCACTCTCATTTAGCCTGTCACTGTCTATCCATCAACATCTACTCCGCCACAGTTCATGCCATGCCCCCTGCCCTCTATTTGCCACAATCTATCCTACCCATCCTGCCTTTATCTTTCCCCAGATACTGTAGCTGTCTTCAGACACACCAGAAGAGGGCATCAGATCCCATTACAGATGGTTGTGAGCCATCATGTGGTTGCTGGAAATTGAACTCAGGACCTCTGGAAGAGCAGTCAGTGCTCTTAACTGCTCAGCCATCTCTCCAGCCCTGGATCTTCCATCTGCTCTATTCCCAGCCCACTCTGCCACTATCTGCCCCCCACAGTCCACCCCACACCACCCATCCTGCTGCCATTCATCCCTCTAGTGTCCATCCCCCACAATCCACTCCCTCCACCATGTTCCTCATCCCTGACCACTTCCCTCTTTCCCTGAGTGGGCAGAGAGGACACAATGGGGACTGTCACCCTCCCAGACCCTGGATGGATAGACAACTGAGGGCAAACGAGATGAAGCACCTGTGTCTGCTGTGCCCACCTCCTTGACCAGCTCCCATGTCATTTACTGTCACAGGAGTAGCTCATTTACTATTGTCATTGGTGGCATCTCAGGCATGGCTCTGGTAGACAACAAGGACAGGAGTTGTCCTTCCTTTTCCTTGGATGAGAAGACCGAACTCTCACACTGACAGTGGGTGTGCCATTCTGGGCAAAGATCAAGGTGCCTTTAGGGTGAGCATGATAAACCCAAGGATGCTGAACCCCAAAGTATGCTTTATGTCATGCCCTTCTTACTGAGGACTCACCGGGGACTCTGAGAGATGAATTCCCTTGTAAACTAGACATGGGGCCCAGAGCCTGGCATCTGAGGGCCTCAAACAATCTATTGTTTAGATGCTTTCATTTCCAAGAACAAAGGCCTTTCTGCCCCCCCCACCTCTGTCCCTTCAAAGGGCACCATCTTGATATGATTTCTGATACTCGGAGATTTAGCCATCAGTCACTAGGTTCTGTTCCAGGAAAAAGCAATATTCTTTGACAAATAAGCCATTTACAAAGCAGTTTAAATGACACTGCAGAGAGACACTACAAACCAATGTGCCTTTTCACTGAGTAAGAGCCAGTGCTTCAGATAAAGAGAACAGATCTCATGTGACTAGTAGCCCTGTGTAAACAGCCTCCGGAAGAGGTGGCCTGGTGAGACTCTGGTCAGAGAGCCTGATCAGCCTATCTTTTCCCAGGCAGCCCCCATCCCCTGTCCTTAGGGGCTTTCTTCAACACTTTCCACTTCTTACCAGTTGCCCTCTTGCTACTGATGTAACAGCCTGGAGCCATTGTGTCCTGCCTTCACAGGGGCGTTCCCAAGAGGCAGATGTGCGAGCTAGCAGGAAGAAAGGCCTGTTTCTTATTGACAGAGCCCTAGCGTGTGTCATAGAACTTCAAAGATGTGGGGCCACATTGGGCAGGCAACATCAAACGCCTCTGGCTGGTGCTAAGTAAACTTCGCATTCTAACATACAAGTTCTTATCTGTTTGGCTCCAGGCTTCAGAGCAGGACACTGTACCTAACCAAACCACATTGTTTCCCTCCCAGCTGCTAGCCTGGAAAAATATCAGGGCACAAAGCACGGGGCCTGAGGGCTTGGGGGATGAGACAGACAGAGAGATACAGAGACAGAGAGACAGAGAGACAGAGACAGACATGTTTGGTTAGTTGCTAAGCAACACAATATTGTCAAGATGGAAGCACTGGGAAAAGAGGGGGCGTTCCCTATGCTTCCTATGAAGGCCACTCACTAACCCCAATCTTTATCTTTTTTAAAAAACATGAACATTCTAAAGTTGCATAAAGCCTATGTGTCTCCAACATGTTGTCACTGTGCCCTGCTCAATCACCGGACCACTGCTTCTTTGATAAAGACTCACCTTTTAATGAGGCTAAATCAATGGTTTGATTATATCTAAACTCAAACAATGAAACTATTTCCTGATTCTTTTTGAAAAAAAATTAATTTACTTTTCAAATTGTGGTCATTGCTTTTTCCATTATTCAAAAAAAAAAAAAAAAAGACTTTAAAATGTGTTTCATTTCAGTGGAGCTGGGACATAATAACATCTCCCAGTCTAAGAAGCAGAGAGAGTGGGTCAGAGCTTCTTTTTGTCAGTCTGTATTTGCTGCTTCTCTTGTGTGCGTGTTTCAAAGCACTAGGTTAGTATTATTACCCTGGGGGACATCAGCAGGTGTCTCTCCTGGTCGAGGAAGAAAATCCTCACAAATCGGGGATGGCCCTCCTTGTGTGAGGGACACATTAGTATACTCAACAAGTCCTTCTGAGGTCCTAGTGTGGGGATCTTTCAGGGACAGACTCATGACTCCAATCTGTCTGCCTTAGGGCTTAGCCTCTGGAGCCTTGGCTGTCCACCCCACCTGGCAACCTGTCTGGTGAACCTGTCCTATGGCCCAGTTGCATACTGACTTCCTTCTATAGCCCCTAGAGATGGATGTTACCAACATTAAGCTAAATCAACAAGAGGACTAGAAACCAGTCAGAAGTTCTCAGCCCCTGGGGAGATGGGGACCCTGCAGCCCTGCTTCCGAGACTGGTGGATGTCTGGCTTTGCCCCAGACAAGCCTGATCTAAATCTGTATCTTAACAAGATTGTCAGGGGGCCTGAGATACCTACTCTGTTCTCTGACCTGAGATTCTAGAGATGACCTGAAGTGATATCCCTGGGACTATGTCTCCAAAATGTCCCAATGGCTCTGCTGTGTCCTAGGCCCAAGAATAAGCATTGTGGCACTTTAGGACATTAGCATCAGATGATCCAACACTGTGGTTCTGACCTCTTCGTTATTGGCGTGTGAGTATGAGCTGGTGAGCAACGGTCTAAAGAAACAAGAGGATTCTGAACACGTAGGAAGCTCTTGATACTAAACCTCCTTCAGAGAGCATGGGCCACTGCTGAAGCTTGTTCCTGCTGCCCTGCCCTGCCCTGCCCTGCCCTGCCCTGCCTAGTCCCTGTGTCCTAGAGCACAGTCTCCACACTGAAAACCTGTCCTTGACTCCTCCCTGTATACCCAAGTTTGCCGTTTAAGACTTCTGCCAAGTGGAGCTTTCCTGACACCTCCGGGCCCTCTAAGCTTTCAGTGCACCGACTCTAACCCCTTCCCCACTAAGAGCAACGACATTTGTTGTCCCCTTCACAGACTGGCCCTATTCCATAAGATACATGACAGTACCAGGTGAGGGGCTGGGGGCTAGCTCAGACAGTGGAGGCTATAAAACCTAGCACGTACAAAACCTACACCACCAAATAAAACTGTGATAATACCTGTCTGTAAACCTAATAAAACTGTGTGACATGGCATGCATTTCTGTAATCCCAGCACTCGGGACAATGTACACAGATTAGTATTTCAAGGTCACCCTGAGCTGTGTAATAAGTTTTAGGCCAATCTAACATATATGACATCCTGTCAAAAATATATAAAAAAAAAAAGGAAAGAAAAAAAAGCACACACACACACACACACACACACACACACACACGCATACACCTGGCTGAATCAAATCAAAATAATTCCCATAAAACCCCCTTAAATGTCATTCAGAAGAGCCCTCCATTGTATAGGTAGAGGCAGGGCTGAGCAAGTGCTTCCATTTAATGTTAGCTTATGAAGGCCACATCTTTACAGGCAAAAGTAAGCAGAATATTGAAGCAATCCATCTATTCGGGGAAGCAATTATTAAACCAAAAACCTATAATTGGAAGACACAAGCATTTAAGGACTAATTTATTTAGCATATTCTGCTGTCAAGCTTGATAGTGTTAATTATCAGAGGCTGACATTAACTTTGGTTTCTGACAGAGTTATTTTATAGTATCTTTCCCTCCGTGCTTTAATAAAAGAAGTTCACTTTGATCCACCCATTCTCATTAGGTGGGTCTCCTGGTGACAAGGAAGAGGGGTGGAGTTAGTGTTGTGGGGAGTGCTGCTCCTCCCCCCTCTGATGGCACAGGGAAGGACTAGAATGCTCAGATTTATAAGACAACCTCTGCCCCCACCCCAACCCCCACCCCTGCCATGCCATTTGACCAGAGCCAATTCACTTTTGGCTTACACGATAAGAAGTGCACAAGCACCCAGAGACTCACAGGCCAGAGGATGCTCATCCAGTGACCCCAGGGTCCTCTTTGACTTGCAGAGACAAAAGACAGTGTTCCTGCTGACGAAGACTTGAAAGGTAGCAAATGGACTTCTACCCTGGGCAGAGAGTATGGCTGCCTCCAGGAATCCAAGACCACTGTGGATTCTCCTTGGAGGACCACAGAAAACCAGAGTCCTGTTTTCAGTTCAGACACAGCTCAGTGAAGACAAAGGAGAATTGGAGCCCCCGAGCTATGACCTTTCAAGCACAGGTTGTGGAAATCAACACCTACACACTTACCCCATACACACCTATAACCACAGTTACACATACACACTTACCCCCATACACACCTATAACTACATGTACACATACAAATCAACACCTACACACTTACCCATACACACCTATAACTACATGTACACATACACATACCTACCTACCCACCTACACTACCCTCACCCACATGTACCCACTCCCTTTACCCCCCCACACATATACCCTTACCCACCTCTCACCCACTAGACCCCTTCCTACATCAATACTGACCCACACCCACCCACACAACTACACACCTATCCCCCTCCACACTCCGGATCCCACAACCACCTCCTACCCACTCAGCTGTGCATTCACACGCATATAGATACAATAAAAATGAGTTTTCAAAACTCATTTTTAAACTCTTCCCCTCTTTCAAGTGGTGTGGCATTAGAAGATCATGGCATTGTCTTTTATGAGTTCCTACTGTGTGCTGGGCATCTCACAGGCAACATCTCTCTCAATATTTATAGCAGATCTGAGCTAAGGATTGGCAAGTGTATAGTTACTTTCTCAACACTACAGGAAGATGTTCCCCCAAAGACAACTTTGGTTCCTGGTTCAAGGGTACAGTCTATTCCAGCAGAGACACCATGGTGACAGGAAAAAGAATAAACCAGCCTATCAATTTGTATCTGCTGTCAGAGGACAGAGAGATAGGGCTGCCACTCAGGTTGTGTTTCCATTTTATTCATCCCAGGAGCTCAGCCACATTTAAGACAGGATTTTCACCTCAGCCTGATCTGGAAATTCCCTCACAGGCACAGCCAGTGATTTGTCTCCTAGGTGACTCCAGATGCTGTCAAGTTGACAACCAGTATTTATCATCACAGTGAGCTTCCCTTGGACAGATGAGAAAAGAAAAAGTTGCCTCAATCCTTTCCACCGTAAGGAACAGGGATGAGTTCCTACACCACAGTCTCTATCGCATGATGCTTGCCTGGCAGTCAAAGGCAATCTCTTGCCTCTGGCTGGTGCTGCCTCTTCTCCCACTCCTGGCTTCCTCTGCACAAATGTACAGGTGATGGCTCAGTTTTCCAGATCCAAATATATTACTGGCCTCCCGCAGCTGCCACCTTCTGAATACTTGCATTTATTGATCAAAAATCACAACTTCAATTAACTTCCTCTGAAAGGAGTTTGGGTAATGTCTCTGCTCTCCCCGGGGCTGGATGGTTTATATTTCTTTGTTCTGGCATTTAGATAATGCTTGGACTCACCTCTGGTTTATTACATGGTTAGATGAGGGAATCGCTGCTGAATGCTATTTAGGTGGTGACTCTGTACCTCTGTCCTGACCACAGATGATCTATTTAATTGATTTCACTGACTCCACAGTAGCTGGTCTATTAACTTGGGGCAAAGTTACTCATTTCTTGCTTCTAAGACCTAGTAATTTATATGCTGAAACATGTAATAATCTATTATATCAAATACCTACTCAAATCGGAAAAAGAAAAAAGAGCTTGCTGACAAGCATAACAGCTCTGGATATAGAAAATAAGTGCAGGTGACTCAGGAGTCTGCAGGAAGCGCCTCTGTCCCCAAAGTGGCTGCTAGAGAAAAACACAGCACAGAGAAGAGAAGGAAGTAGACTGGGTAGATACTAGGAAAGGCTATTGGAAGCAGCCCTGATCACTGGATCAAGCAAGGATGCCTTAATGATATTTAATATTAATATAACATTTACAGTATGACAGGCAGGTGATGGGAGAAGCTGTTTTTCTGGAGATGAGCAGGTAGGGATATAATTAGCTGAGTTCATAGCCTTGGACCAAAATGGCAAAAGCTCCAGAGCCATAAAGAACACAGGGTAGCGGAGCTGAAAGTATAGGAAATCTATTTCTCCAGACTGGGTATTCCTGGATTCCTGACCACTCCCTAACCCCCCCCACACACATACACACAAACATGCACACATGCACACACATGCATGTGCATATGCACATACATACAAATACACACATGTGCATGCACACGCACATATACACATACACACATGTACATGCACATACATACATACATACACACATGTGTATGCACACACACATACACACATGTACACACCAAAGTGCTACAGTGGTAGACACAGGTTGTACAAGCGATCTGGCTGGCAGCAGAAGGCACCTCCTGCTCTCCTGTCCTCATCCCCAGAGATTTCAGGCCACTGTAACAGTGGTCACAGGTACTTCCTTTTAGCAGTAGCTCTTGCAAGGCCTGGGACAGTTAGCAGAACCGACTCCTGTTCTTCAGTTCCTTGACCCACCGTTCTACATGGAGAACACTGGCGCTCAGCCTCAGCACAGACTCGAACCAGTGTGAGCACCAGCACAGGCCCACCAGCTCCAAAGCTGAACGTCATCATACGCAGAGCAAAGGAGTGTTGAGCTTCAGCCTCCTTAGATGGCTTAGTGTTATCTGCCTCATGGAGTCACAGTCAGGCTGAATGGTTCTGACTGTGACTTTAACCAAGCACCTGGCACAGGACAGCATACTCCGTAAATCTTAGTTCCCTCCCCGATTGCTCTGACACTGTCCATCTGACCATTCCATCTTCCACTGGGGACATAACTAGCAACAGCTGGAAAATACCTGGGAAGCTTTATTTCATCCCACATGTCCCTGAAAGTGAGTCTTCTATCCGCTGCACTCCTCCTCCCACCAGAAACTCCTTCCCTTTCATCTCTGGGGAAATCTGGATACCAGAAGACTGACTAGCCAAACCCCAGAGTGAACTGTGTTGGTTGGCCCAGAATTCTCCTGTTTTTAGAGCTGAACATCCACGTCCCAGGAAAACCCTCATCCCAACTGAGCAAGGCAGCTGCGTGCAAGGTAGTGTCACCATCAGACAGACAGCTGGCTTATCAGTTTTCATATCTGCAAATAATAGCAAAGAACTTCAATAAAACAATGGAGAAAAAAACAAGAAAAACCAGAGACCTGCCTGTTCTTATCAGACAGCAGAGGGGCACATGGGAGCCGCCCCACACTTCAGACATGTTGTCTCGTTGTCTCCGCCAGTCAGAAGGCTGGATGTGAAGGGCAGCAGGAGGAACCCAAGGGCATGCACTTCTTACTAAGAGAATGCAGGACCTCCTTCCAGCCTTGGGGCAGAATGAGAAGCTGGGACCACAGGCAGATGTGAGGTTGTTCCCATGCTAACTCGCTAACAACAACAGCTTCCACTCAGAGTAGCTAGCTCAGAGTGAAGCTTGTTAGCCTTGTGACCCAAGAAGACAAAGCCCAGACTTGAGAGTCAGCAGACCTTTGGGGGAATGTCACTGGACTACTCTCAGCAGCTTGTAAGACCCAGAGAGGCAGCTAACGACGAACGGCTGTGTACCTCGAGTCCCTGCACACAAGCACACAACTCTCCTTAGGCTGGTATGAAAGGATGATAAAAAATAATGTGTGAAATGGCCAAGCCAGCTTTCATTTCCGGTGCTAGAGATGAGCAGATTGCTTGAAGACACTCCCTATATGAAACACCTAGAAAACACTGAATAGATTATACTGAAGAGTCTTTGAAAAGTAATAGCTGGGTTTATAGGACAGTGAGGGGAATTTCCAGGGCCCCAAACAGCCCCTTAGCTGATGCTGCAGCTGTTGGTGGGAGAGCTGCTAAATCTGGTCACACGATGGCTTGGGTGCAAATGTCCACTCAATGTGCAGGGAGCAGCAAGCCTCTCTTAAGCTCCACAAACACTCAGAGCCACAAGGGCTGCCCCAATCAGTTAACACTCAGCAAGACAGTTCAGAAAAAGCTGCCTCAATGCAAGACTCCAGAAAAATAAAAAGGAAAGAAGTCATCCCCACATGCCTCCACCACCTCTTCTAATTCCTGAGAGCCTTCACATGAGCTCAGGTTCCATTATTCTGGATGTGTAACTAAAAAATTATTATAAAAATTGATCAGGGACTGGGATTCCAGAAAAATGAAGATTCTTCTGTAGAAGCAAAAAACTTTCCTCAAGCTGGAAAAGTTCCCCAGACAATATCCATTAAGCATACACAACTATCCAGATTCATGAAGAAGCAATCCACAGTGATCAGAGGCTAAACAAACCATAGATTCTAACCCTGGGATCCCCACCCAAACTACCAGGATTCAGATACAGAATAAGTGTTTAAAAGAATATCCCTGTGAAAGAAGCAACAGGCAAGAACTAAGCAGAGTTTCTGGATGTGAAACTATAGTCGTCAACTAGCCAGCAGATGTGACACAGCTGAAGAGAGAATAGGGAAACTGAAAAGTGGACCTGAGGATGAAAGATCTGGAACAAACAAGCTGTTACATTAGAGAGGGGTAACAACACTGTTGGGCAGATAGGAAAACAGAAGTAGGGCAGACAGACTGAGATACAAGGAAGATGACATGAGATTTCAACATGGATCTAGTGAGAATTACAGAAAAGGAGAAGAAAAGAGATATTCAAAAAAATAAAGGCTAATTTCTGATAACAGCTCGAAAATATGTCAGCCTGTGAGCCTTGAGTGCAAGAAGTAAATTAGTACTTTAACACATTGCCGTGAAAGTTCAGAACACACACACATACATATGCATATACAGGTACAACATATACATACATACACACATACATATCTCTCACAAACATACAAACATTCAAATACACACTCACATGCAAATATATACAGGCACATAATACATATATACATATGCACACACAAACATACATACACATATAACCTCCCACATAT
Organism: Arvicanthis niloticus; assembly: GCF_011762505.2. Classification (NCBI taxonomy): domain Eukaryota; kingdom Metazoa; phylum Chordata; class Mammalia; order Rodentia; family Muridae; genus Arvicanthis; species Arvicanthis niloticus. The sequence continues at coordinate 63,808,167 of NC_047667.1, forward strand.
ACATACATACAAACATATATATACAGTGCAAACATATACACAGTGCAAACATACACATATGTACAAACACACAACACATGAACACATAAATACATACACATAAATACATACATACACAAAACTATTAAAATCATGAAGAAAACAGATACTTTTTGAAGAATAATTATTATACTGATAGGAATCATTTTCTAACATCTCATTATAAAATCTTTAATCACAGAGCAGAATTAATAAAACTTTATGGCAATATCTATGACACCTAGAAAATAAATTTCTAGTATTTGCTATAAAACATAGTTCTCCATCTATCTATATATAGATTTATCTACCAATCCTTCACTTATTTATTTTATGTTGTTATTCCATTGGGGGGGGGTCTTCTGTGTGTGTGTACATGTGTGTGTACATGAGTGTGTGCATACAGCTGTGTGAGAGTGTATGTGTATAAGTGTATGTGTGGTATGTGTATATTAGTGTGTGTTGTATGAGTATGTTTGCATATGTATGTATGTCAGTATGTGTACATGCACACGTGTGTTTCCATATCTCAAAGCTAGTTCTTTCCACCTAGATGTCCTAGTTCAGCCATTCTGATGAATGTGTTGTATTTTTAATTTGCATGTCTCTGATAACCAATAAAGTCAAACACTTCCTCGTAAACTTATGGTCCGTTATATATCTTCTTCAGTGGAGTGTCTATTTAGGTCTTTTGCTGATAACACACTTTTGTACAGCAATAAAATATCACAGAAAGCAGCAGAATAATATTTCATCAGTCAGAGCTCAATCAAGAAATTGAAGGCAAACCTGTAAGTCAGACAGAAAAAGTTTTAATGTAATAAATAATTAACTAATAAAAGGTGGCCAGCCAGCAAGTGGTCAGAACAAGTGCTGTGGAAATAGTAGGCGTACTACCCTTTGGATGGAGAGGAAATCAACTCAGATGAATCCCCAGATAATTTTACAATTATCATTTGGTTGGTCCCTACTAACTGGCATTTCATAGGGTTCACTGTGAAATAGCCATGGTGCACACAGCACATACTGGTTAACTGGTATAATTAGCGTTACTTTTGCCACATTGGTTGTGTTTGGAGATCCTGAACTCCTTTCAAACTTTCATGAAGTGTGTAATAGCTTATTGCAAAAGACATTTGTTTCCAGATTTCAGATTTCAAGAGAAGACCACAGAGTCCACCCTTTCCAATCAGCATCTCAACATCTTTCCCTGTGATATATCAATGTCTGTGAAGCAACAAGGCCTTCCTCCATATTCTGGCTGATTTCATATTCATCTCAGTGCAACTAATACTTGGTTACATAATTGTTTTGTTTTTAAGTCAGTGTGCAAAGTGATGGGTGTCTGAAGTAGAAACTTCTGATTTCTTTGGAAAGTCAGTTGCGTCAGACAGTGTTTTGCTGGAGCAGACAGGTGAAAAATGTTTTTCTAAAGCAGACACATGAAAGGACGTGTGATGAAGGAGTATAAATATGACCCCACAGACAGTAAGAGCTCGAACGTTGGTTTACGTTGCTCTGCCTCGCTATTCTCCACTAACGACATGCATGGTATTGGTTCGCCTTACATTACATTACATTACATTACATTACATTACATTACATTACATTACATTGCTGAGCTCTGCTTGTGGTAACACCATAGAGAGAAACTGGCCAAAAAACTTCTGGCGAGGTTCCTACTGCTCCTTGCTGCTTCTGCAGCTTCAGGCCTCAGGCTGGTTGGCAAGCTTTGCAGTTTTTTTTGGATTGGACTACTCTTGCTGGTTCACTGTGGTGTCTTCTGAGAGGACTGGACTGCAGCTGCTGATTCTTATTTGGTGTTTGCTACTGGACTAAACTGCTCATATCCTGACATTGAAGACTGGACTTGCCCCCTAAGAACTATTTCTAAACAAGTATACTTAGCCCCGTGTCCTAATAACCTTTCTCTTCCACCAACTCCAATGGATGGTGGGCTAGAAGAGAGTGCTTTGTTGAAAGTAGGTTGAGAAAAATTTATGCCTACAGGTAGCATTGTGGCATTCTTCATACATACATGCATGTTAGGAAACTCCCTTCTCATTCACCCCTCTCCCACTCTGGCCTCTGTCTGTCAGTCCCTCCACTCTCCAAAGGACCTTGTTTGTCTCCACTTGTAGTCTCCTACGTTCTCTTGTTCCCTGTCCCTTTAGAATGCTTCATCCCCACTCACCGCACCGTCTCTAGTTTCATGCCCTACCTATGCCTGCACATGCATTTAAACCTATACGGGAGAGAAAGCATCTGGTGCTTGTCTCTGCAGCTGGATTATTTTGCTTAGCATAATAATATCTAGTTCAATCATTTCCCCACAAATGCCATCATTCCGTTTCCCTGAAGGCTGACAAACATGCCGTGTCTACTCGCTGCATCTTCTTTACACATTCACCTGTTGGTGGTGGGTGTCTGTGATCCAAAGCTCTGAACTGAGGTGTTTCTTTTTTATTTAATTCAATGTTTTATTTATTTACATTTCAGATGTTATCCCCTTTCCCCATCCCCCCCATTAGTCCCCTATCCCATCCCTCCTCCTTTTTTGTTTTTATACTGTTTAACCTTGAGGTATTTCTAATGATGGAATTCCCAATGGACAACTGTAGGGGGAAAGATACCTTCTTAGGGGCAAATCCAGCTTACTTCCTACTTGCTTACGATGAGTCACTAAGCTCCATGTTCCCTCCTTCCCCGATGCAAACCCACATCACATGCTGTATCTGTCTGCGCCTTCCATATCACCCTCAAGAGATTTGTGGGTTGCATTCATTTTGTATTGCAGAGAAACAAACCACCAGCTAATTAACAGTTTAAAGCAGTTGTCATTTCTGGGCTCATGGCTCTGTAAGTCTTGAGCTGAGGCTGAATTCTCTGTTCAGGTCCCAGAAGCCACAGTTAAAGTATGAATACAGGTTTTCCTGGGGGTGGGGCACTCTACTTCCAAGCCCCTTCAGGTTGTTCAGACTCCAATTCTAGGTGACTGCCTTACGGATGTTTCTGTTTTCCTGGGTGTGAACAGGATGTTCTCTCAGCTCATGGAGGCCACAAGACCCCTGACATATAGAAGTCAATATTGCAGAATTTCCTACTATCAAATCCCCATTGAGAGAGAGAGAGAGAGAGAGAGAGAGAGAGAGAGAGAGAGACAGAGAGAGAGAGACAGAGACAGAGAGAGAGAGAGAGAGAGGCAGCAAACAGGTATATAAGTGAGTGTGAGTCACTCATGAGCATGGAAACCAGACAACATTGGACGTTATCCACAGGAATGCCCACTTGGAGCCAGTTTTCTCATTGGCCTGACCAATTTGTTTAGCTTGCCTGGTTGGCGAGCCCCCCACAGCTCTGCCTCCCCATAGCTGAGGTTACAGGCTTCCACCAGCACTTCCCACCATGATGTCAGTCTGCCCTTCCTTCCTCTGACCCGGCAGGCACAGATTTAAAGTGATCACATGACTTTATCAGCTCTATGTGCTTCGCGTGACTTTATCAGCTTTTTGTGCCAGGATTTTTTCCTCTTCGGGCTCATGAGAGATGCAAGTACTACAGCTATAAAACCCTCCACAGCACAGAGGTGATCCACACTGGCTGGGGCGTATCTGGGGCTGTCCTGCAGCCCTGCCTACCACAGGGACCAGGGGAGTAGAGCAGACGTTGGCATCCATGTGGCTTCCCATGTCATGAGTAATAAAAGTCCTTCATTTCTGACCCAAGAGCTTTGTGTCGCCTGTCAGTGTCTGTGGGACAGGACAAGCAGCTTGTAAAGAACATGAAGTCAGATCCCTATCTTGCACAGAACACAGGCTGGATTTGAAAGATTCGGCAGAAAAAAAAAAAAAAACAACTACAAAACCCCCAAGATTTCATTTTAAACATTAGATTAATAAGTTTATGTTAACTAATTTTTGACATAATAATAACTTTTGGAATATTGGGTTAAAATATATTATTAAAATTTATTTCACCTGGACATCTTGCTTTTTAACGTGAGCTCTGGAGAAATACCTAAATATACTGGGAAGGTGTTTCTATAATGTCCATCAGACAGTGCTGGCCTGAATGCCCAGCTGCCATAGTGAATTCCTGGGCACCAAGACAGAATCTGTTGTCCACCAGTCCATATGGCAACAGATTATTTGCTGGCTCAGGGGAATGTCCAGACTTTAAAATTCAAAGGCATTTTGGTAGTATGTTATCTCATGGTAGACATAGCTCCACTGTCCCACTGTTTATTAACTTGCTAATTTTCACATTTATTTTACCTAACCGGGGCCTGTTTACTCTCTATACTGAGAGTATATAGGCATATGGATAGATCCCTATTAGCAGTGGTGAAAATGGCTCAGGTCATGAGAACTTTAGTTTAATCACCAGAACCCAGCTCTGTGGAGACCCCTGGGACTCATTTGTTAGCCAACCTTGCCAAACCAGTGAGCTCCAGGTTCAATGAGAGAACTTGTCCATAAATAAATAAATAAATAAATAAATAAATAAATAAATAAATAAATTGGTAAATGTTGCCTGAGAAATGACAACCAAAGTTGACCTTTCACCTCCACATACATGTTCATATATGCTTACATGTATCTACACACACACACACACACACACACAAGCACACACACAAGATTCTAACATAGGAGAGTTCAAAGGACAGTATTCAATTCACATTTTCGTAGCCAGGTCAAAAGACTCTCCAAGTGCCGGGCAACAAGAGTTCTCATCGGCACAGCATAGGCCTCCTCTGTCACAGACTGGGTGGGAGACAGGACGGGGACCTGCTGTGGGTGATTTCTCCATGCAAAGAGCAGAGTAGAGAAGACACCTGAGTTCCTGCTGCAGACCGCAGTGCGTGGTTGGGTTCACAAGTTGGTCAGAGTGCTAGGCAGAGGAGGATGCTCTGCCCTTTGTGCAGCTTGAGTGTCCCTCATGGGGAGTGTCTGGGACTAGAAGTGCTTCTGATGCCAGCTGTTTCCACAGGTGGGCTATGTGTAGACATATAGTGAGATGATGTCTTAGGGCTGGGGCCCAAATCTGAACATGGAATTGATTCACACCATGTGCACCTTCTGCATGCAGCCTGGAGGTCATTCTATGAAGCACGTTAGTCATATCTGTCACCTGTCACAGGAGGCCATGTGTGGCATTTCTTACTGGAATCACACCAATGTCCGAAGAGTAGCAGATTCTGGGCCAGTTTGAATTTTAGGTTTTCCAGGTTAAGTATGTTCAACCTTTGACTTGTTCTCAGTGTACCTGACAAAAAGACAAAGAGTGTCAGGAGAAGCCTCTGAGCCTGCAGCTCCATGGGGTAAGGTTTGTCAATCAAAGAAGGGCGTCAAATGTCCTGCTCCAGTGTGCTTGTGTTCTCCATGATATAGCTCATTCAGGATCTGGCCACTCACCCCAAATGGTAGATAATCAGGAGCAGGCAACACAGATACCTACGTCTGCTGCCCACTCCCCTCCACTCCTGACAACGGCATTTTGTAGAATCCAGAGGCAGATGCCACAATCTGGGGCTAAGTAGATGTGAGCAGGGGTTTGTGGCTGGCAAGTTCCCTTTCTTTCTCTACTCATGACATCTTTTTCATAACCTGAATTTCTTTAATTAAAAAACATCTGCCAACTCCTGTTATCTGCAAAGATGAGCACAGGAACTTTGAAAAGCCCATCTGCAGGGAACGAAGACAGGTGGAAGAAAAGCCTGCCTAAAGCCAACCAACTGAGAGGAGGAGGAGGAAAAGAAGCTGCCAAAGTGTGCCTGAGTGTGTGTGTGTGTGTGTGTTTGTGTGTGTGTTCATGCTTTTTGCATATGCATGCATGTATGCTTGGGTGATGTGAATGGCATGTATATGTGCACTGGTGCATCTCTGTGGTGTATATGATGTGTGCACACGCGTGACTATATGAGTAGTATACAAGCATGATATGAGTGCAGAGTGTGATGTAATATGGTGTATATGTACAATGTCTGTACATATGGGTATATATATGGCATGAATGATGTGTATATATGCATGTATGTGTGTGGATGTATTGTGTATCTATGTCTGGCATATAAGATATGTGTGTGTGACAGGTGTGGTGCATGTATATGTGTGTGTTATGCATGTGTGTGCATGTGTAGAATGTGTGTAGTGTATGTGGTGTACGTGCGTATGTGTGTAGTATGTGGATGTGGTATTTGTGTGTAACGTAGGAAACTGCAAATGGGGAGATCTCCTTACAATTCACTCACCTAAAAATCTCACTTCTGTCTGAGAATTAGAGGAACTTAGGACCATGAACACCATATGCATAACACAAAATGATTGATACCCACTCAACCATCCATCTCGTTGGCCTCAAAGCGAGTTTTTCTTTTATTGCTTCCTAGAGAGCTAGAATTCCTGTGCCGATGCCTCACAGCTCTTATTCATATTCTAAATTGTACGTGACACATACAATTGTAGCTAACACAGAGCAACCAACCCTGCTGGTGACATAGAGGACACATAGGTAACTCACTGTTGACGCTAACGCTTGATTTCTCTCTACCTTTCATCAGGAGATTTAAAACAATAAACACAGGTATTGGCTACACTCTAAGAATGTTCCCATCCTTCTCAGCTTGCTCTGCTCCCACCTCTGGCTCCCCTTCACGTATTCTGGACTAGAGGAAGGAGGATGGGGAAGCCATAGACAGCTTACTCTTTTCTTAAAATCCTAGTTATAGTCTGGATGAGGACGATGAGTTAAATGCAGAAGTGAAAGCTGAATTGTGTGCTCAGTCCTTCAACAACGATGTGTCAAATATCCTAGCATCGTAAAGTCACAAACAAAAGGGCTTCCTGTGGTGGCAGAAGAGAAACCTGAAGCACACAGTATTGTCACCCATCCTTAATACCATGGTAAAAAAAATAAACTCATAGTCACCCTTCATACATGTTTTAACATGAAAGACAAGGATCATGAGCTGGGAACCAGATCAAGAGGAGCAAGCTGTGGCACAGAGTCATAAGCTGTGGTTTTTATTTGTAAAGAGAAACGTGTTGATGAAAACTCCAAAGTAGTACCTCTTTAGACTTCTAACCACACTTAGGAGTAACCACACTTCACAGGACCCAAGGCAACAACTCACCTTATGAAAGAGAAAAGAAATGTTTCTATTCAAAGCTAGCTGTCGAGCTTCTGTTGGAGAACAGTAGAGAATAGGAACACCAAAATGACCAAGCGATTCTCAGAGTACATAGAATGCCAACACCTATAAAACAGCACAGTTCGTCCAACCCCAGCAGATAGAAACCTCCCAATGTCCTCCAGGGTTTCCACTGTGCAGTTCTAATGAGCAGTTTCTACATTCCAAGCCTTGCCTTTCTTGCATTTGAAGGCCCCCAGCAAGACTCTCTAGGGATATTTTCCTTGAAACATTTGAGTTGAATTTTATAGTGCTGTACAGGACTATCCTGAGCCAAACTGCAGCCATCCTCAGGAGTCCAGCCAGGCCTGCTTGCCAAAGACCATCTCAGCTGGGTTCTCTGAAAAAGTGAGTAGGTAGGGTGATGGGACCCTTTCATGAGTACCCAGCCACTGCTCCATCCGTGTCCACTACACATGGTCTCTTGGTCTCAGAAGAACTAGAGAGTATGAGAGAAAGGATTAGGGGAGGGGAATCTACCTGCACAGCCATGGGGGAGTCATCATCCATGTTGGGTACACACCTTCCAGTGTGGCTGCTCTCAAGTGACCCACTCTTCTGACATGACCCTCTCCCATTGCTATGTAAGCAAGCCCAATAAACTCACTGGTTCCCCAAAGTAAACGCTGGTAGAACTGTGCCTTGGTTTGTCAAATGGAGGAGTTATACATTGTTTATGTCTTCTGAAATGAAAGAATTTTCAAGGCAGGGACAGCAATCTTCCATGAACAGGTTATGATAATACTCCCAAGTCTTGACATACAGATGCTACAGCCTTCCTTGGATGGTGTGTGTGTGTGTGTGTGTGTGTGTGTGTGTGTGTGTGTGTGCGCGCGCGCGCGCACGGGCACGGGCATGTATATGCATTTGGCAAGATTAGTCTAGAAAGGTGGAAAGGGGATATTTGGAATTGTTAGTGGGGGTCTCATAGACTCCCAAACATTACAAGCTATTGCTACTGTTCTTTGTTACCCTCTAGAACCTGATGCTGAGACCCTATCGCTGAAGATGCTTCTTACTTGAGTCACGAGACATGAAGAAATCAAGCTGGTATCGACCTAGAAGAGATCCCTGCTGACTCCCTTTCATAGTGCTGAGAGGTGTTGCGCACAGCCCTGGAGGAGAAAATTAATCACCAATCTTACCCAGATGTGAACCCTGGGATATAGGATAGGCCTACTGGTGTAATAGTGGAACCAGTAGTCTTATGGGAGCAACCAACCGCTTTCTGACTGGTGCTACGACCCACTTCACAAGACAGAACTCATGCCAGGCAGTTACCAGGATTAAAAAAATGTGACTAAATAGGCCACAGGCCCTACAGAACTCACTATAGCTGTTCTGCCAAATGAGCACAGTATTAAGTTGACTTCACGTGACTTGTTATAACTCAGAACGAAACACCTCTCAGTCCTTGTGATAGAAGTCCTTTTAGAAGTGGACAATACCCACAGAGCCCCACGACTGCTCAATGTGCAGAGAAAAAGAGACTAGGGAGCCCTCAGTCCCAAAAGAGAGAGCCATGGATGTCATCCCTTCCTCCCAAGGCTCAGGGATCATTACAGAAGAGCAGGAGAAAATATTGCAAGAGCCAGAGGAACTGTCATGTATTACCAGTGGCAGTGGACAAAGGGTATACCAATCTAAGTGGCTGGGGAAATGCAACATATTAAACACACACATACTACTGAATCCAGCAACCAAGATCCCTCGATTTCCCCAGTGAGATGAAAACTGATGTTTGCAACAGTTATAGTTGTAACTGCCAATCTCAGAAGCAACCATGGTGTCCTTGAACAGATGAGTGAACACACAGTGGTACGCATAGAATATTACCCAGTGATGAAGAAGGAGCCCCCAGCCATGAAGACACATGGAGTAGCAGATGCATATCAAAAAGTGAAATCATCCAATGAAATGTTGTTAACCACGTGACATTCTAGAGAAGCTGGAACTGGAGAGTAAACAGACAAGTGTTTCTAAGGGTCAGCAAAGGAGGACCAGTCAGAGATGGAAGGAGGTTGGGGCAGTCAAATTTTAAGTAGCACTAACAGTTTCTGCATGCATTGCATCTGTCTAGATCCACAGAAAGTGGGACACCAGAGGGACACCAGTGTCAAGTACAGACTCTGCATGCTGGTGGTGTGTCAACATAGCTTCCTTCACAGAAACAAATATTCCACTCTGGTGCTGAGTACTGACAGCAGGAGACTTATAAGCCAGGACTGTGGGACCGGCCTGTTGTAGTTCACACTCAGCTTACTGTGAATCCCAAACTGGTGTCATCTAGTTTACAGTCTATACAATATGTTTAAACTATGTGTTTAAACAGACACACACTTACACACATGTATGTGTGTTTGCATGTGTGTGTGTGAGTGATTGAAAGAGAGTGAGAAAGTGAGAGCGAGAGAGAGAGAGAGAGAGAGAGAGAGAGAGAGAGAGAGAGAGAGAGAGAGAGAGAGAGAGAACATATGAAAGGTGACTTAGGAGTACAAGACACAGGAAGTCCTGACATTGAGCTGTGGCCACACTCATGAACAACGAGGACCAACCACTGATGGCTAACAGTACTTACTCACCAGTGTAAAGTGCACCTTCATTTCTGAGTACACATTTCTACCCTCTTGTGCTACCCAAGCAGAGTTCAGAGTTCAGAGTTCAGAGTTCAGAGTTCAGAGTTCACTGTGTCATGAAGGACCCTGGAGCCCACAGCTCTCTCACTTCACAGGGAAGAGCAGGGTCTGGTGAACACTGAGCCTGCCATTGAGTTAGGGTACATTTGGGGTGACCTCGGTTTCCGGGTTTTCTCGGGTATAAGTGACATGTGAATGAGGGTTATAGCCATTTACCTGTTGTGTTTTGGGGGAGACCAGAAATGGCTGCTATCCATCATGGTGGAAAGCAGCAAGATCCCCGGAGATAGACGGCTAAAGGAAGGACACACATCAACACAGTTCGCCGCCCAAAAGTCAGGGCTAATGTTCGCCAAGATGAGCATTACTGCGATTCCATCAAGGCGTCCTGCTATTTATTTAACTTTTCCATTTTCATTTTTTATTTGGGTAAGATAATTGCTTGCGATAAGCCTCGGGTGTGGAGAAGCTGGTGCATACAGAACGGTGAGGCGGGGCTCCAGTCCCAGGCTCAGACACAGTGGAGAAAGGAACCCAAGTATTAACATATAGAGATGATCTCAATTAAGGTCCTCTAGCAGTTTTGCTTGGGAATGAGGGCCTCTCCAGAGTGGATGGGCTACTCTCACCAAGGGGAAAATGCCTGTTAGGACGGTAATGCATTTCACAGCCTAAGGAAAGATCAGCATAGATTGCCTAAGAGGCAAAAACCATTCTGCATTCCCTCCACCCCCGCCTGGTCTGATACCTACGTATTTGGCTTTATAATGTCTGCACCTGTGCCCCCCATCACTTCTGATAATGCCACAATGACTCTAAAACAAGTCTTCAACAAATAAGCCACTTATTTACATAGAGAATCCAGCATAGGCATGAATACTTCAATGCCTAAACCACAATGACCTTCAGAATCTTTTGTATCTACTCTGTGCCCTCTCTCTGTCCCCCCAAAGCCGTGTGCCATCCCTTCTATAACCTGTCCTGAACATTCTAGAAGTAGAAATCAATCAGGTGTCTGTGAAGCTGCCTGTGGCTTGGGGGCACATTTGAGAGTTTCATCAGACAACACACACACACACACACACACACACACACGCACACGCACACGCACACGCACACACACACGGTGGCATTCACATCAAGTCTCAGGAATGACATTGCTCCCTTCTTTAAGAGAACAAAGGGAGGAAACTGAATTCAGACACTCAATTTCTAGAGCTGTCACTAAGCCCAGAGAAGACAGGTGGGTGCTCTCACAAGCTCTGCTTCCCCACACCCCCATCTATCTTCTGCCTATGGAGAAAACAAAAAGTTAATCAAAATTAAATACCTGCCCCCTTCCCATCAACTCTGATGAGCCAAGAGCTATGCAAGGACATTCTTATTTGATATTTGAGTTAGTTACTTATCTCACTGCTGCCACCAAATTCATGACAGAGGCAGCTTTGGGATGAAGGTTTATCTGGCTCCTGGTTAAGGGGCTAAAAGCATACATGTCTGTGACCGGGATGGCTCGGCTTGTGTTGGTAGGAGCCTGAGAAGAGACTTGCTCACATCTTAGCAGATCAGGAGGCAGAGATCCTGGACTGGGAGCAGAAAGGGATGTCACCTTCAAGCTCTGTCCCCATCGACCCACTTCTACTGGCTAGGCCCCATGTCTCAAAGGTTCCACAGTCTCCCAGAATAGCACCATCAGTTGGGGACCAAGTGTTCAAACACATGAGCCTGTGGGAGACATTTCACAGTCAAACTGTAACCGAACTTCTGAAGATACTTTTTGACCAAGCATAGTCCCAAAGGGAAACAGAATAGACAATACCTAAAGGATTTCCATGCCTGATCCTGTTTAGTTAAAACAATCTATAGTATACAAGTTATTTTAAACCCCTGATCTGCCAAGAAGCCTTCTCTGGCCACTGTGGGCTTGTTTCTATCCCTTCAGACAACTTATAGCCCATTTCTTTACTTCAAAAAACTATCTTGGCTCCAGTTGTTCAGTGGGCAAGGACCCTCTTCAGAGATCGCACCTTATACCCACGCTCCGCCTCACAGAGCTCTGACTCACCTAGAAAGCACTAAACACAGTTAACCCCAGGCTGAGCTCTGGATCTTCCGGCTGGTACACTGCGGGTTTGTTCTACCTGCCTGGGCTCAGCAGCTTTGGGAAGCAAGGTTATTAAAAACATAATCCGGGCCCCTTCGAGTCCCCTTCGCCTGTGAAAGAGACACATGAGGCAGTGTTCGGGTGGTTACTACAACGAGGCTTTATTCTTGTATCAGCAGAAGCAGAAAGACCCCAAGCCCGGGAAAGGCACTGCTATATGTACCCTAGAGTGGCGTGTTCACTTCTGATTGGCTGTTCACTCATCACCCCTTGTTATGCCTCGAGATTGGCAGTGGCTTGGCGCGCTTTTGCCTCTTGCACCTGCGCAGTTAGTTGTTTACTTGTGAGAGCACAGGATGCCAGCGCCATCTTGTAATGGTGGATGTTATCACCTCTAACCGCGGCTCCCTACAGAAACAGGCACTCAGCCTTCCTCTGGGGTGAAGATGCAGGCACCTCCTACAGCAAGTGAGCCAGATACAGGCTTAGGGGATCTGGTAGCCTGTGGAAGCTTCCACATCACCATCAGGATTGCATTTCTGTTCTAAAGAGACCTTACCTTCAGTTAACTGTAGCTTAGCCGTCCCATGTGAGCTGTAATTGTAAGAATATGAATTGCCTTTGTTAGGGTCTAGGTATTTCCCAGAAAGCCTCAGGCCAGAGGCTGGATTCCCAGGACGATGCTTATGCAAAGTGGTGGTACCATGAAGAGGTGGATCCTGGGGAAAGGTCATAGGTCACTGAGAGATGGGGCTGCTTTCTGTTTTTGCTTTCTAGCTGTCATAGGCAGTACTGCACACTCTCCTATGATACATAGCTCTACCACAGGCCTGGAGGCAATGAGAATCAATCATGGACCATAAGCCAAAATAAACCTTTCCTCTTTTTAAATTGATGGCCATAGACATGTTGAAGAGCTAAGATGGTTGTTATATGTAAGCCTGAGAGCATTGTCATGATTTCCTGTGAGCTTATCACCCAGGGAAACAGACCATCCCCAAGTGAGCCCTTGCTCTGCCAAGGCCTACACATCTTTCCCATCCCAAGCCTACCCCACTCCATACTCCATATCTTACTCCCACCCTCCCCTGACCTCTTGTGATCATTTGCCACACCTGTGTGGCTGTGCTTTACACTGACTGGTATGGTTGTGGTGACTCATGTGCTCTCTCAGTGCTCAGGATTAGAAACAGGAGCTCCGAGGCCAGCTGCGTGGCTAGACTAGGCAGGCTGGCAAACTCTAGACTCAGCTAAAGAACCCTACCTCAATAAAGGAGGTATTGAATGATGGGAGGACCCTGAAGTCAACTTCAGGCTTCTACACGTGTGCACAACCATGTGTCACACACAAACCATGCATACACACACACACACACACACAAGCAGAAATGTTAAGGAGAAATATGTATTCCCACAAAACCAAATATGTCATGCTTAAAAGTCAATCAGGTTGTATAATATGTCTAGATATGTTCTCTCATGTATTCAAATAGTACAGCTTAGGTCAACATTAGTAGTCAACCTTGCCGATAACACTCACCCTTAGTAGGACTGTGATAAAAATAGCATTTATATCTTTTGTTTCTATCCCCAAAAAACATTAACCTGGGTTAAAAAAAAAAAACTAGTGCAGAAGAGTGCTGCTCCAAAGGTGTCAGGATATCAAATTGGGAAAAGTCTAAATCACTGTAGAAACTAAAATTCATTCCAGGAGATGTGTCAGATGATGTTGCATACGCAAGGCTGTGAGGCACTACATGGATGGCAGCTGGATCCACATATGTGTGCCTTGGCCATGGAAAAGTCTAAGGGTAGGTGGTGCTGAACCATAACCACACATTTCCCAGGAATCAATATGAAGTAGGTGTCCTGCTGGATGGCATGTCATTCTGAAGCTGTATGTTCACCGGACATGTTAGCATTGAAGAGTTTCTTAACGATGTTATGACTGTTCATTCTGGTACTTCAAATATGTCATGAGACTTTGTGGATAGAGCAAGTTTGAGAGGGGTGTTGTCTGTCCATGTCTGTGAATGTTCGTGTGAAAGTGGAGGCTCAAGTGTGTGTGTGTGTGCATATAGAGTCCAGAGGACAAGTTCACTGACCTGGAACTCACCAAGCCTCCAGACACTGGGGTCACACGCAGGCACCAGAACACCCAGCTTTGTTTTTAGTGTAACAGTTTTATTTAGAATTTTACCCCCATTCCTCACCATAACCCCTGAACCCCTTTGCATCCCTCTCCCAACTTCCATGCATCTCTTTTTTAAAAAATAAGTCACTAAGTCCCCTTACTGCTGTCCACACACACACAGGCACTGGAGCATAGTCCCTAAGAAAAACTGACTTTCCTACCTTAGCAGCCGCCAATGTCATTAGCTCCTTAGCTGGGGTTGGGGCTCATGAACCTCTTCCCAGTACAGACTGGGACATTGTCTGGTTTGATCCTGTACAGGCAACCACAGACACCTGGAATTCAGGAGAGCAGCAGTCCTGTTAAGTTCAGAAGACCGTGTTGCACCTCAGTCCTCCCAGGCTCTTATAATCCTTTTGCTCTTTTATTTCTGCAATGTTTCCTAAGCCTTGGGGGTAGGGGTGTCATATAGTGTTTCTAAAGCTGTGATAGAATGCCATGAGCCAAAGCGACTTGGTGAGGAATGGGTTTATTTCAGTTTACATGCCCCAATTGTAGTCCATTGTGAAGGAAGTCAGGGCAGGAACCTGGAGGCTGATCTGAAGCAGAGGTGCTAGGGAAACACTACTTACTGGCCTGCTCCTCATGGCTTGCTCAGCTTGCTTTCTTATACTCCCCAGGACCACCAGCCCAGGGGTGGCACCACCCACAGTGAGTTGGGCCCATCCACATCAATCATGAAAGAAGAGAATGTAGTAAAGACTTAACCCACAGGGCAATACAGTAGGGAAATTTCAAAATGACTTTAGCCTGTAGCAAGTTGACATAAAACTACTCAGCAGGGAGGGTGTGGTAGAGAGGCCCCATCTACAGCTGAGTTCTCCACAGACACTTGTTCCCTGCACTTTGACCACGTGTGAGTCTCCCCGTTAACCTCTGTGCACTGCACAAAGACCCATTCCTGATGAGGACTGAGCCACGCACTAATGCATAGGTGCAGGGATGGGTATTTATAAGTAAGTTTGACACTAGCAAAACAAGAGTAGCAATGGGTTCACCACTGGGGCCTGAAGCCTTCCCAGCCATGGGTTCTCGGGCAGATTTACAGTCCAAGCATGAGCCTATCATGTGAGGTAGGCCTTAAATCCAACCAGAAAATGGTTGCTTATCCCCTTTACAGAAATGTCACTATGGCACCCGTGGGTATATCTCACCAAGCCAGTTGTTTTGTCTTGACATAGATTGTGTGGATTTAACTCAGATCTTCATGTTTACTTTACCCACCGAGATATGTCCCTAGTCCCCACCTTGTGACTCATAAAGGACCTCCTCACTTTCCTTTGTCACCCTCAATAGGTGGAACATCACAAAGATGGGAAGAACCCAAAGCCAGAAAGCTGGCAAAAGAGAAACCCTCAGAAAGAGAGAAACAAGATGGCCATAGTTGAAGGCACCACTCACCATGCCCATCTGAAGACAGGGACACTGGCTTTCTAGTTCCTTCACCCCTGGCGAGAGGGAAACTGAACTGTCTATAAATTCAATGTGACCAATGAGACCAAATGAGAGGGACTGGACCAGGTTTGGAGATAGTTCTTCCCTCATGCATCAACTCATGTCCAGATGCTTAGAACACTGTGCTCAGACAGGGTGAGAGGTGAGAGTTGAAGCCATCATCAGTGCTGGATCAGCACTGGCTCTCATGGCCGGAGCTTTGCTACTCTGATCTGACACTTTCATAAATAATCGTTCTTTCTAATCCTCTGCAATTACATGAAATTACTTCTCATTGACCTTGAATAGGGGGTGGTAAGGACAGAAGAAGGTGGAGGGACAGAGATGGTGGACAGACAGAAGGAGGTAGCATGCCCAAGTTCAAGGCTGAGCAAGCTGTCTCAAGAAGACCACTTGCTTTAGGCCCAGGCTCCTTCACAAGGCTTTGTTTGATCTCCCATGGAGACCCCTACTCTGTAGGCAGCTGAGAAGACATGTTCCAGTGTCCAAACTCCACTCTACCCACCTCTCACAGAACCCTGGTCCATGATGCTGGCCCACTACCCATGTGACTTACCAGCTATCAGATTCACTTTCTGCCCTGTACTCTCTCCAGCCAGTCACTACCATCATACATGTTGTGGGTGAGAAGGGTGCACATTCCTTGATGTGCCTGTGGGGGTAAGAGGACAATTTTGTAGACTTGGTTCTCCTCCATTGAGCCCATCAAACCATGGTGTCAGACTTGATGGCAAGCTCCTTTATACACTGATCCATCTTGCTGGACTTAGATCCAATCATTTTGCCCCAATGGGATTAAGCCATCGAATGGATCTAGTCCTTCTTGATGGTAGCATCAGTATCCTCTTCTGCACCCTTCACCACAGATGGCCAGGAGTATTGTGCAGGAACAATACTTAATTTATGCTTTCCCATGTCTGTCATCACCTGCTCCAAATAATACTATTGCAACCTGTCCCTGCACGCATCTGCTTCCCATCTCACTCAGTGGGGACACCACAGGCAAAATGCAGGGTCCAATCTGGAGCCAGCCTCGTAGAAAGAAGAACCCCCCCTCCCAATCCTACTCGCTCTCCAACTGGAACAGCTCATGAAAAAGAAACTGCTGTGATTCAGGTCAGGCAAACGGGGTGCAGCAGCGGCACCAACCACAGAGTGAGACGCTAATTTCTCTAATTGACAGAGAGCCTCCATCGTTTCAGAATGTGCCGGCGTTTCTGCAAGGAAACCAAGCCAATTTATTCCACTGTTTACAATGTCACCGTGCATTTCTGAAATGAGTTTTCTCTGGGCTCAATGTGGGAAATGCTGGTCCCTGACTTCTGGGGTGTAGCCTGTCACTGGGATGCTGGATGGCTTTCTAGGACTGAGATGGGATTTTCAATGGCAGCTCTCTTCTGTGAAGGAACAAAGAGAAACAGTCCTGCCTTCCCCAAGGCTGTGAGCCAGAAGAGGAGGCTGGTAGGCAAGCTGGGTCTTCTCTTCACATCTTCAGCTTCTTGTCACTGCACACGGGGACCAAAGAGCCACTTTCAGAGTCACCCCACCTGCACAGCAGTGACACTGATGTCTACCCTGTCACCAGCAAAGACTTGCAGTGTGACCTGGGGAGATGAACAGTGAAAGTAAGAGTGAGGACCTGAGTGCAGATCCCAGGCACCCACATGAGAGGCCAGGTGCGATGAAGCCAGGAAGCCAGGTGTAATGAAGCCAGGTGTGATGAAACCAGGTGTGATGAAGCCAGGTGTAATGAAGCCAGGTGTGATGAAGCCAGGTGTGATGAAGCCAGGTGTGATGTGCTACTCTTACTCTTAGTGCTGGGGAAGCAGAGACAGGAGGCTCCTGGAATCTCACTGAACTGCTTGTCAAATTAGTGAGAAACCCTGGTTCAAAACAAAGTAGAAAGTGATAGAGAATGACACCCCAAATCCACCTCTGGCCTCCACATGTATATGTACAGACTCACATGCACATACACCCCCATGAGTATGTTCACATGCACATAAACACACACACACAGAGAGAAAGAGAGACAGGGAGAGAAGGGGAAGAATTGTGGCGTAGGTAAGATACTTGATAATAGAATATACTTTCAACCAGACACCCACTCTTCTGTTACATTACCCTCCTCACTCTCCTCCCAGAACCTTATCATAACCTATAAGCAGTGGTGAATTTGTTGCTGTTTTTTGTTTGTTTGTTTTTTACATCTGTCTCCCCTAGTAAAATTCAAAGTGCCTAAAAGCAGAAATCCAGAACATAACTTGACGTGCAGAACAAAGTCACATGCAGTGAGTACTAATGTCAACACTATGTAGCCTCATTCCTTCCAGCACACTCTAAGCACCTTCTCTGCTTCAGAGCAACCTAGAGAGACTGAGAGCATCCCACAGCAATCTAGAGAGACTGAGAGCATCCCACAGCAATCTAGAGAGACTGAGAGCAACCTAGAGAGACCGAGAGTGTCCTACAGCAATCTCGAGAGGCTGAGCGCATTCTAGCAACCTAGAGAGACTGAGAGCATCCTAGAGCAATCTAGAGAGACTGAGAACATCCTACAGCAATCTAGAGAGACTGAGAGCATCCTAGAGCAACCTAGAGAGACTGAGAGCATCCTAGAGCAATCTAGAGAGACTGAGAGCATCCTAGAGCAATCTAGAGAGACTGAGAGCATCCTAGAGCAACCTAGAGAGACTGAGAGCATCCTAGAGCAACCTAGAGAGACTGAGAGCATCCTAGAGCAACCTAGAGAGACTGAGAGCATCCTAGAGCAATCTAGAGAGACTGAGAGCATCCTAGAGCAACCTAGAGAGACTGAGAGCATCCTAGAGCAACCTAGAGAGACTGAGAGCATCCTAGAGCAACCTAGAGAGACTGAGAGCATCCCACAGCAACCTAGAGAGACTGAGAGCATCCTACAGCAACCTAGAGAGACTGAGAGCATCCTACAGCAACCTAAAGCTTAGTGATAGAGCACACGCCTATCATTCATGGGACCCTGGCTTCAATCTTCAGCACTACCAATCAGTTAGTTAATTATTCAATTAAACAACATAAACTTTCCTCTTCCCAGAGGGCTGTTTTACAGAGGCTGTAGTTCTTCACTAACACAACACAGTTGGTAGCTACAGTTTCATGCTGTCATTGCTCAAGAGGGGGAAGGGTCAATGATGCTTTCTCTTGTTCTCCTCAAGCCAGTGCAATGTTCCACACAGTGCAGAGTGTGCAATTATTGCCCAATGAGAGACAGCTTTCCCATACAAAGAACAAGACAGCATGTTCTAGAACAGAAGAATCATAACAACAACAAACCCTCAAACGAGTCTGGCTGAAGGCAATGTGGGGGTCCAGGACTCATTCTGCAGGCCTGTCAGGGAGTTGCCTCTCCATTTGCCTGTGTTGCCCACCGACACACAATAGCCATTAGACCCCTGCTGCTGGAAACAAGGATTTCTCAAAGAAACACGTTCACTACTGTGAGGTACCTGCTTGAGAGCTCACTGTCCTCACAAACAGCCCCATGTCCTGCCAGGAAGGGCTCCTGGGAGTTAATGCCCCTTTGATGCATGGGTCATATTTCACAAGAGATGCCAGGAGGACCAGCCTCAGCTCTCTAGTGACTGTATTCTGCATCATACCTACATTCTTACACAGAGGATAAATGGCGACTGAGTTTCCAGGAGCTGATACACTGGCAAAGCACCCCTCCCTCACTTCCAGATCAGCAGTGATCTAAACACCTCAAGAATGTCCCAAACCAGGAAAACAGAGTTAACCTCTGTGAAGTGTGGATTGAACGGCCTGAAACCCTGCAGCCAGTCTGCATATAAACACACACCACTGCTGACATAGAATCCTGTGTAACTACCACTGCTCCGTGGGGCTTCTAAGCTGTGAAAATTCAACAACTTAAAACTCTAGCTCAGACTTCCAACACGTAAAGGAAACTGCTACTGGGTTAAGGATCTTGGTGCTGGCCAATCCACACGGTCATAGGCCATGTCAGTGATTCTGCATAGCAGGACTCAGAGTGTCTGCCCAGGTCATAGTGCACACTACATAAAGACTGGGCTTGGACCAGAGCTCCGCTTCTCATGCTGCACATACACAAAGACTAGGGTTGTAGCCCGAGTTCCACCTCTCAAATCTAAGCCCTTCCCTGATGAAAACTATCTCAAGCCAGAGGATCCAGCATGCACATAGCTCAGAGCACACTCACCAAAGTCAGGGCGATAGTGAGCGATGCAGGGGCCCCACCCTCTAAGCCTGTTTGTGCTGCATGAAACGGAGTCAATGAACCAAGTGGATGAGGTAATCCCTTTAAAGAGGCAAAGCCGGGGCTGGGGGGGGGGGGCGGGGGGTCCTCAGCTTAAAGTCAATGTTAAGTAATGTTTTCTAAGAAGCCAGCGATATGCAGGCATCTGGGTGACTGTGGTGGAAAGGACAGTGTCCCTTCTGTTACAGAGCTTGAAACATTGAGAGGTGAACAGATAACTGCCAAACAAGAAGGGAGACAGACAGACAGACAGACACAAGCATGACCACCAAGGGTTAGTGCAGTTCTCTTAGATGAGGGGATATCCTGGAAGACTCTGTGTTTTTGGTCGCTCTGCTTTCCATCTTCCTCTGGCTGCTAGGAAGCACAGAGTCAGCACCCCACAGCTGTGACTATGAATACTCGCTCCCTCCTCCTCGCTCAGTCAAGGCTTTTCTACTTCCCACTCACCACACTCTACGTGGTCACTTTAGATTCCCACTGACGAGAGATGAGAACGTAGATCCTGATCCCACGGCCGCAGGACCAGTGTCTAAAGACGAATTAATAAAATAAGCCTCCAGATGGAGCTGACCTAAGCCGATCAGCTTCTGAAAGCAAAATGCACAAATCCCTTTGCAGTAAAGCCATGCAGGGCTGTCAGGTCAGGAGGATGCAGGGTGCTGGGGGGGGGGGTGCTGCTTAGAGCTCTGCCCTCAGTGTGAACTTGACCATAGGATTAGACATGACAGCGGGCCACGGTGCTGAGAACGCAGGGGAGAATGTTAGCCATGGGCTTGAGAACACATATCTTACTGTGCTCAGAGTCTGCAGCAGGAAGAGACTGTAGAAGGGAGGCGGGGCTTCCAATTAACTTATGCTCTTCTGAAGGGTGAGACTCCTGAGGACAGTGAGTGGCCCGTACTCATGGTGAATCCTGCGGTCACTGTGCCTGCTACACCTGAATAGTCAGCAAAGCATTGTTTCTCTCTTAACCCTGGTCTTCATTTTCTCCTGAATCTGAGGCATAAAATCATGAAAGCTGGAAAGCAGTGTATGTGTGTGTGTGTGTGTGTATGTGTGTATGTGTGTGTGTGTCTCTGTGTGTCTCTCTGTGTGTATATGTGTCTGTGTGTCTAAATGTGTGTGTTGTGTGTGTGTCTGTGTGTGTATATGTGTCTGTGTGCTAAATGTATGTCTGTGCGTGTATGTGTCTGTGTGTCTAAATGTGTGTGTGTCTGTGTGGTGTGTGTCTGTGTATATCTGAGTGTGTGAGTGTGTATGTGTGTGTTCAGATGTATGCAGAATGTCCTCCTCTGTCACTCTTTTTTGTGGCAGAGTCTCTCACTAAAGCCTGGAGCTCACTTTTTCAGGGGTGCTGTGGACAAATCCCTGGTTCTTATATGAGTGTTGGGGAATCAAACTCAGGTCTTCACACTGGTGTGCCGCGCATTTTATCAGCTGAGCCACCACCCCAGATTCTGTATACTGATTTATGCTTCAGAGAGAGATAGAGATAGCAATTGAGACAAAGATACAGAGGAGGGAGGGAAAGGAAGAAGATGGGGAAAGGAAAAGAGAGAGAACACGGGATATTGGGAATCAGGAGACCAGGCCTCTGGGCCCTGCTGGTAAGGTGCTGTGCCATCTGGACAGCCAGATAATCAGAGGCCTTCACAAGTCTCTATTGCTCACTGACTCCTCACCTGTTATCTTAAAAAGGATCTCTTTTGCCTTCCTTTGTGAAATGAGGGCTGTACATGAAATGTTTTAAGTCCCCCCGCAGGCCTACTAAACACTCACAGCTCTTGTTATCTTGAGCAAGTCACTATGTCTTTGCATCTCTGTAGGATACATTAGAATTAATGAACAATGTCAGATACACAGACAGCATCCATCCCTACCTTCACAGTCTCTCCTCTTGACAGACATCACTAATTGATCACAGCACTCTCTCCCACTGAGTGTGATTGTTGCTTTAAAACTCCTTGCCAGGCTTCCAGACGGCCACTGCTGGGTTTCCAGACATAGAGCAGGAATTGAAAGCTATTTTTCAATCCTTTGGGAAGGGATCATCAAAGAACAGATCGAAGATTGTCGGGGTAAGTCCTGACAAAGAGGAGTCTGTCTGGCTGAGACCTCCCAGGTCACTCTAGGTCTGTCCTTAAACCCCGACAGAAACATGGCTTTGAGATTCCCCTATTCTTCTCTCCCCTGGGACAACGGCTGAGATGTTTTCCCCCCTTGCAGCATAATTGCAGTGATGAAGTACTGTGTGGCTAATTGCTGGATAGGCCACAAACAGAGCAACCCCACGTGTAATTTCAGACTGGCAGAGACTGTAAATTATTCAACATGACAACCAGAAGATGAGAGCTATGTGTGGAAGTGGGAAGAATACTCCAGAATAACCGAGGAGCTGGCTTGTAAGGAGATGGTCAACTCCAAAAATCCTTGTACGAAGACAAAGACTGAAACTTAGATAGAAATAAGACAGACTCCAAGCTGAGTCTGGAGGCCTGTGTGCTCTTGTTTCTAGGGACCCTAGTTTCTCTGTGAAATATTAAGTCACTCCATAAACTTGCAGTTATCCATAGTCTAGAGGGAAGTGACTGGTCTACCCGTGAGGATTAGAAAGGACAGTGGGATAACATATGTAGAGTTGACTGTCACGGGAGCCTCCCCTTTCCTGTGAACAGCACAGGCATTCTGTCTGTTATTCTGTCCTCTCTCTCTTTCAGGGTTCTCACTTCTTTCATGACACACCGCAGTGAAGGACTTCACACCTCCCTGTCTTCCCTACACACTGCTAGGCTGTGCTCATCCCGAGACAGGTCATCTTGGCAGTGCTGGGCCCTGACTTCCTGACTGTAGATCTTTCCTGATTCCTCTAGGGACTCTGATCACTGTACTTCTCTGCTGTAAGCCTTCCAAGGTTCCCCTGTCTATCTCAGAGCCTGCCCAGATCATCCAAGGTCCTAAAAATCACACTGCACCATTCACCTTTAAAACTAGCGCTCCCTCTCTTTCTCTCTGTTTGTTTTTCTGTCTCTGTCTCTCTCTCATGTATATATTACATATATACACACATACGTATATGTGTACATACATATACATACATGTGTGTATATATGTATATATGTATGTGCACATGTATATGTACATATATAAATACATGCATGCATGCATACATACATACACATATGTGCATGCTGCAGTACATATACAGAGGTCAAAAGACAGCCCCTATTGCTTGCCTCATTTTCTGCCTTGATAGAGGCAGAGTCTCTTTTCTGTCGTCCTCTGCCAAACACTCCAGGCTAGCTACCAGCACGCTCTGGGGATTCTCTGTCTCCTCCTCCCATCTCTCTGCCTCAGCACCAGGATCACAGACGTGTGTGACTGTGTCTAGCTTTACCTGGGTTTTGGGGATCTGAAGCAGACCCTCACGTGTCACAGCAAATGTTTTACCCCCAAGGCCTGCTTTTGTTTGTTTGGTTGGTTGCACAGGAAGTTGAACCAGGGTCTCACCAATGCTGGGTAAGAGCTCTACCTCTGAGCCACAGCTCCAGCACAGACTTTACCTTCCCTCTCTGCTCTCGATTGGCCTTCACTCTTCCCAAATGTCCTACAAGCCCTTCTGGGGCTCTTACCCCTCAGAGCCTCTCCCACCTTGACAACCACACCCACAGACTTACTGACCAGTTCGGAGTGGTCCTGACAAGATGTTTACACGCAGCCGGTAATGAGCCCTTGTCCCCCACAGTTCTTGACACAGGTGCTTGGGTAACAGGAACACTACCCTCACCATTTTGAGGGCCTAATAGACCTATGTTGTCATTGCCATGTTCCCTACCCTGATGGAATCTGGCATGGTGGTGGTAGGACTCTGCTGGTCTGTAATTAGGATAGTTGGGGTGGGAGTGGCAGGGGGGATCACTCTAGGTAAAAAAAAATTTTTTTCTAGAACCTTCTCTTATCCTTTATCTCCTACAATCATCACTAATGTCTTCTAACTTCCTAAGTTCCTTTCAAAGCCATCAAAGTCACACAGTTCTAATGGGTTTCATGAGACTCCCTCACCCGCGTCTCACCCTGCCCCCCATAACCATCAGCTAGTCTGCTACAAGCTCAAGACGGGTTCCTTCCCCTTTAACTTCAGTCCCCTAAATCCAAGGTGAAAGAGTTTTGCTGGCACGCCCTCAGTTGGAAACCAAACCCTTGTCCTTTCCCTTGTATGCACACCTCCAAGATGGGTCTGCCTCGGCCACTCTGCACCCCTCTGCCCATCTGCTGTGGTGGCTCAGTGCCTGCTCACAAGTTGGTGGGAGCCTGTGGAGGTGCCAGGCAACAATGTGTTTTGATGGGCAGCCTGCAGAAGGTGGCAATTGGCATCTCCTGTGGGTGAAGGCCACAATCGGTGCCAGCCCTGGCAAGCCAGGTCTCCGTATACTTGTTCACACCTGTTGACTCTTCAGTGCCAAGAAAAGTGTACCCTAGCTGGGAACAAGGAAGAGAGAGGATGCATGCAGAGCCTGAGCCCCTGTGGGTTTCCTTGCACAGCAGAAGACCCCAAGAGATCCCATCAATGAGCCTCGTGCCTGTGTGTGTTCCTAGATGGAATTGCTCTGACTCACTCTCTTCTGTACTAGTGTGTGACACTCAGGAAAGGAGGCTCAGCTGTGGCACAGGTACAATCCACACAGACATAGCCCTCTCTCCAAGCCAGAGAAGAGATCCAGGAGAAAGCCAGGCTGTGCTGAGCTCTGGTAACATGTCCAGACTTCTACTCTATTCTGTGTCCACCCATCCTGGAGAGCCACCAACAGCCCAGCTCCCATGTCAGACAGGTCTGGTTTTAGGGCTTAGTGCAAACACTGACTGATGTCCTAGCCAAGGCCTAAACAAACAGCTCTGCAGATCTGTGACCACCAGAGCCTTCCCTTTGCTTCTGGACAGTGCTTAGGCACTGACTTCATTGGTCAGGTCCTGCTTAGCAGTGAGGATCTTCAGAACAGGACTAGGGAGGAGCCACACTCTGGGATGTGCTTACTGACCTTGAGAGCCATGTTTACACAGGAAAAGCAGCCATGAGCGGCTTGTTTGGGCACTACTCCGATGTTACTGGGTTTGTAGAGTGCGTAGTGCCCCATTAGACTCACAGAGTCCGTAGCATACTTGCGACAAATCTAGAAGCTGGAATGTGTAGGAAGATGCTAGCTCTACAGCCAAAAGCCACCAGCAGACAGTTGGACTATGCCTGAGACTTCCAAAAGTCTCCCTAAGGAATGCATGGAGAACTAAAGAAGGCAGGGTGTGGAAGGAAATATAAAGCAGAAAAGTGTTAGAAGAAAACTTACCAGCAAAATACTCTGTGCCTCCTAAAGTGGAGGTGGTAGAGAAAAAGACATGGGACAGGGTGCAGGGAACATGGAAGAAGATGTCTTGGAAATGAGGAAATTCATGCAAGAGCTGTTCATGAACACTCAGGAGACTTTAGGTCTCCAAAGCACCCAGGGTGGTGTTATGGTCACTTTGCTGGTGCCATGACACAATACCTGGACAAAAGTAACGTATGGGAGAAAGGGGCTCAGTGCTAGAGAAGGACAATGTCCATCACAGAGAGAACAGAAAGCAGGAAAGGCATGGTGTCAGGAGCAGGGGATTAGCTTGTCTTGGTCTCACTCAGGAAGCAGAGATGAACCAAAACTGGGGCCTGGGTATGAAACCTGAAGGGCCCTTCTAGCAGCCCACTTCCTCCATCAAGGCCCCACCTTGTAAAAGTTCCACAACCTTCAAATATCAGCACCATCCCTAGGCCAAGTATTGAAATGCGGGAGTCAATGGCTGATTACCTTTTGTCCCTCTGAAACATGGTGAAAACTCTTTCTCCTCTCCTTGTATCTGCTAGCTTGCCTTGGGAACTTGGCAGTACCACCTATTCTTTCCACTCAGCAACTGGCCAGTGGCATCTTTACTGATAAATCAAGAATCAATTGGGGAACAAGACCTTAGCGTCAGAACCACTCCTACAGGTTGGGTTGATTGGGTTGGTTGATTGGTTGGGTTGGGTTGAGTTGGGTTGATTGGGTTGGTTGGGTTGGTTGGGTTGACTTATTGGGTTGTTGGTTGGTCGGTTTAGTTGGTTTGGTTGGTTTTTACCATTTCTTTGTAATAATAGTATGGGAAACTCCAAATATAGTGGTCTCAGTAGATAAGAGGGTAGGAAGAACTAGTGACTGATAGCTTCAATAAGAAGTACTATCCTTAGGGAGAAAAAAAAAAAAAAAAACAGTGGGGCCCTCACCTAAAGAGAGATGCAGGGCCAGAGAAGGGTCTTGGACTGTTAGAAATGTTGTGACAGGTTTGATTGTTGGCAAAAACAGCAAAGCAAAACAAACAGTTCAGTAATGAGGGAAGACAGTGGGAGAAAGGAGACAAGGTTTAAAGGAAGCCTCAGACATGGGTCAACTTTCCCTGGAAACACAGGTCAATGGTAGGTGAGAACTTCCTGAGTGCAGCAAGTTCCCCACCAGAGCCTGGTGAGATGTGGGAAAGTGGAAAGATTCGGCTCAGATGATCTGGTCTACAAGGAGCAAGATTGGGTGCCAGATAAAACAGTGCAGCAGACACCAAGCAACATCCCTGGGGAGCTCTAAGAGCCCACCAGAGCAGTGGGTTACTCCTGAGGGAGAAGAGGTCCATCCATCTCTGTGCTTGACCTTGATCGCCAGGAGGGTTCTCCTGACTGGGTGAAGCATGAGAAGAGAAAAAAAAAATGAGAAGGGGACGAAGCTGAGGATGACAAAGATGTATGCTCAAGGGGGAAATCTAAGACGGAATGACAACTCTTCTCAGGAATTCCTCACTGGCCCAGCATGGGCTACCCTTTGTTCCTCTGGCAGAATAAACTTGACTCTATCTGTCACCTCTGGTCTATCCCCCATCTTTTCTGTCTTCTCTTAGGTTTGCTGGGGAGAGGGAGAAGAATTGAATGTGAGTTGAGTTTAACAGGAAGAAAGTAAACTTGGTGTGCAAATATGAAACGGTCTCCAAGGCTCGTGGGTTTGCACACCTGTATCCAGCTGGTGGCACTGTTTGGAAGATTGTGGAACACTTAGGAGGCTAAGCCTCACGCAGGGAGGGGGTGGGTCATTGTGGACAGGTCTTGAGGTTTCATAGCCCAGGCCTACTTTCTATTCATCTATCTCTCTGCTTCTGGACTATGGGTGCAATGTGACAAGCAGGCTTCCCACTCACTGCTACCACCATGGTAGATGATATCCCCTCAAACTGTGAGCCAAGATTAGCCCCTCTTTCTTGGAGGTTGCTTCTTCTAGGGCATTTAGTCACAGCAACAGAACAATAACAAGAAACCAAGCAGAGGGCAGATAAAAGGGGGTCTGTGTTCTTGCCTTCCCCTGTGTCCCTGGAAGAGAACAGCTTGTAGGAAGCAATGGGCAGAAGAGTTCAGGTACAGGACACAGGTACTCGCTGTCTGTCCAGGTGCCAGGGCCACAGCAGCAGAACGCACACACCCCGCCCCTTGTGCTGTCAGGCATTGACTCTCTCACATGCTCCAAATAAGGATCTCATCCTTAATTTTTCACATGAGAAGCAGAAAGCACAGAAACTTGCAGAACCTTCGGCTGGCATCTGCTAAATGCCCTATCTGTGTCAGAAAGAACATATCTCCCACTCACAGAGTTGCATGAGGCCAGGAAGAGATCCTTCATAAATAAAAGTCTAAATCAGATTGTAATTGATGTCATCCTTGCTGCTCCTGTCCCTGAGCCAGGGCAGACAAACGCTCCCCCGCATGAACTACCATCATCCCATCCTGGTATCCAGTGGTTACCGTGTGGCTGCTCTTTGGAGCTGCTGGAAAATGGTGACTGTGGAATCCTTTCAGCCCCATTCACAGATTTTTAAATCGCTGACTGTATGCAGGGGAGAGGATTTGGCTGTGGGGAGGGGTGGTCGCTAGTACCACGCAGCTGCTACGGCTGTGAAAATTTAACCTCAAGCAGCCTAAACGTTCATTTTACAATGTACACTGCTGATTACTTAATTATGTCTAAAATATAAGTCAGACACACTACAAACCCCAGGGAGTAAATTACACAGAACTGCAAGGCAACATAGATGTAGTTATTCTAGGCTCACATCTCTGAATCATGTCCACACCCCCAGCCCCGTGAATTTGCAAAGCTTTTTCCTTCTCTGCAAATGTATGGCAGCTCCAAGCAAACAACTGTTTTCTCAGGGTTGTATGCCCAGGGTAGGGGAGTCCTTCTTCAACCCTCCATGATAGGCCCTCATCAACAGGTTTTTATCTCTGTATATATTTGAACTAGGAGATCTGCATATGCTTGATCCCAGCACAAACCTCCAGTGACCTGATTTTGTTGCCATGGTCACCAATTAGATGAGTCCTGTTGACTGCAGAACAATAGTCAAAGGATTTCTGTTAAGTTCCAGAGTTGAATAACAGTCATTTGTTTTGGTGTTTTGTTTTATTTGTTCTTGTTCTGTTGTTTTCTGCAGTGCCAGGGATGGAGCCTAGTCCTCACGTGCGTGAAAGACAAGCATTCTATCTCTTCCCTGAGCAGCCTCAGCCCCCCCAAGTAGTCATTACAGTGTACGAATAGGGTGTGTGTGTGTGCGTGCGCGCACATGTATGTGCGGGTATATGTGCATATTGGGGTCAGAGGGCAGTCTCAGATGTCATCCCTCAGGTGCCATCCACTTAGTTTCTTGGGATGAGGTCTCTCACTTGGCCTAGAATTTATCAATTAAACTAGGTTGGCTGGCCAGCAAAACCCAGCAAGGCCTGACTATGCCTCCCCACCACTGGGATTACAAGCATCTGCCACCACACCCAGCATGTTTACTTACATTCTGGGGATCGAATTACATCCTGATGCAGAGCAAACAGTTTGCTACTAACCCCCAGCCCCGGGAAAGCACTCAATGGGCAATTTTACCAGGATCCCGGCCCCAAAGCCTGATGTAGAGGACTGGGTTCTCAAACGGAATTCCCAGAAACCGCCCACAGGAGCCAGTAGTTAAATACGCTTACAGAATGGATGCATCAGCCAGGATGGTCCCACCCTCCTTTTCCTCTGTGATGGATACACGCTTGTGGGTCTTATTCAGAATTCATCTCCAACATCATTTCCTGTATTAATTACTCTTGGCCCTGTGAGTTCATGTGGGTGCAAAGGTATACAATGGCTCTTTGGAACTTTCTCCCTGTCAGAAACAAGGCCAGCTCCCTTGGTTGCTGTCCACTTGTTCACTGGGATAGGACTGTCTATTTCCTTCTGAAACCTTTTCTTCACATTCACAACGTGGCTGGTTGGCACCAGGGGCTGTCTGCCTCTCATTGCTCAAAGTGCTGTTCATCTGCACTGCATTTCACCATCCTGAACTTTTTTTCTGGGTCTCACTCTGTAGCCTTGGCTGATATCCGACTCGTGATAGTCTTCCTGCCTCAGCCTCCCTTGCTGGCACTAAGCTCACGTTGACTTGGAGTAAGACTCAGCTCCATTCCCTTTCCCCCCAACACTTGGAGGCCCTTGGACACTAATGAAAGCTCTGGTCTCCCTTCACCCATCTCCTGCCCCCTCCCCCAGGGGCATTCCTCGGCCTGCAACTGCATAGGTGTGATTTCGGCTTCCATCCTCAGAAGAGACATTGCTTCCGAAGACATCTTTTGCTAGGATAGCTGACACAGGGTGACTGCACCTTGAGATCACTACCTCTTCAGAGTGTTCTTATCCATATAAAGTCACAGTCACAAGGTCTTAGGATAAGTTCTGGGAGTTGAACATTGTATAAAATTTAAAATTTATTTATGCTATACCTAGGACTTATCCCCCAGTTGATAACTTTATAGCATGCTGAAGGCTGTGTATAAGAATGCAGACCTTCTGTGGATTCACTAAGTAAATGAAGGATAAAAGATTGATTTTTTTTTTTTAAATTGGAGAGCTGAGTTAAGGATTCTGTGACGTCACAGAGTAGGTATGATGGTTTCTGTTGTAAATGGCTGCCAAGGTTAGGTGTGAGGTGAAGGCTTGGTCCCCAGCTGATTTTGCTCTTAAAAGATGGTGAAGATTCAAGGATGTGAGGCCTAGCTGAGGGAATGAGTCCCGGGGAAACAAATTCTGATGAGCATATGGAGACCCTACCCCCTTCCCTTTGTCCCATACCTTCCCTAACCGCTTTGCAGTGAGAAGTTCTCCAAAATGCAATCACCAGGATGTACTGTGCTGCCACAAACCACAAACCAGTGAGCAAATTGAAACAAGCTGCCAAGACAAAGCTTTCAGATTGGTCCAAGATACTTGGCGTAGTAAAGGAAAGGTAAGGCACTATCAAAACGTCTCTAAGCTCATATCAACCAGCCCCCTCCCCCCCAACTGGATGCATTAGAAGGTTGAAGGAACTTCTTACTGAGGGAAGGCCTCGAGGTAGCAGAGGGACAATCAAGCAAGTGCAGAGGACACTAGCAAGCCAAAGCAAGATGGAGAAGCAGGATAGCAGGTAAATAACCATCGCCAAATCTATCAAAAAGGGGCCAAATCCTGCCTCAAGCAGAAGTGTATAAATCCACCATTGACCTCCGAGGTGTCACCCTGGCTGTCTGCACGGTTGCTCGAGATCAGGTCCTGGGTAGTTGAGTTTCTAGATGCCAAGGACACAGCTGCTCCTTCCCAAATGACAACCATAAGAATTCCACCCCAGGGGAAACGAAGGGCAGGCTGCCTCACTAAGATGCAGTGTAAGGAAAGGAGCTCTCACCCACTCAGACTGTTTGTCCAATCAGCGAATGGCTAACCTGAAGCCAGCCAACCAGAAAGCAGCCCGGACTCCAGCAGCCTGCACCGCTGAACTGTACACTAATGGTGGAGATAGTCACTAGTGACTAATAAGTTAGCTGTTAACAGCTTCTTAAGTGGGAGGCTAGGGAGTTCTGTGACTGTGCTTACAGCCGCTGAAGATGAGTGAGACTTCTCGGCCGAGGAAGAATGTGAATCGGGCAGCAACGTTTGCCCCTAGGTTAATTTATTTGGCTCCATCCAAAAAGGAGCCACTGTTCAAATTACCAGAGGACTTATCCTTCATGAAAATCAGTAATGAAGTTCCCTGCCAACTCCTTGAGGAGCTAAAGAGATGGTTTATAAACCATGACTTACTTCAAGACACAAAAGACATAATAATAATAATAATAAATTCTAAAATGGAGTCTCGGGACCTGGTCCTTAAAACTCAACCGGGAATCAAGGTAGAGTCTTACAATGTCTGTAGTGTGAGGTCCACAGACACAACCAGCTGAGACTGCAAATGGCACCAGCATAACATTTATTATCAGCATCTCACTATCGGCATCAGCAACCAAGGCCTTGCCTGCTCACCTGCTCAGTAGCTCACTGAATGGATGTAGCTACCACATGGGAGGGAGGTGCTGGTCTCACCCCCCCACACACACACACCCCCACACACCCCCCACCCCCACCCCCCCACCCCCGCCTACATGAGAAAAGCCCAGGGCAAAGTTCTATGCCTCTGTGAATGGAGCTCACAGAAGGGAGGAGACTGAAGAAAATGCAAATGAGTAACAGAATACTTCAGGAGATGACCAAGGATGCAGAGAAGGATACAGCCAGGGAGGGTGACTGGGATTTAGAATGCTGGATCTAGAATGCTGGGAATAAAGGTGCCGCAGCAAGAGGACAATCATATTTGAGCAAAGGCCTGAAGAAAGTGAGATGTGAGCCAGGAAATCCCAGCATGGGTGAAGACACAAAGGCCCAGAGGCAGGATGGGATCTCTCTCGTCTAAGAGAAAGCAGGATGCTTGTGCGGCTAGAGAAAAGAAGAGCAAGACACAGAGGACCAGAGCCTGGTCCTACTTGGGGTCCAAGGGGACACTGCAGAGATGTGAGGCCTTCATCACAAGAATGCAGTCCCTAGAGGATTCTAAGGAGGAAAATAGCCCCATCCTGTGCTAAAATTCCCCAGTTGCTCCTGGGAAGCCCCAAGTGGTACTACTGGAGCTAATTAATGGTGATTGCTTTCTGGGAGGAGCTTATGAAGTTGGCTTGCTCTCCCATGATGCCCTCCTCCTTCTCCTCAAGAGTCTCCTCCCTGGGTTGGAAGGTGATACAGTGGCAGAGTGCTTGCCTAGCACTTAGGGGGCCGTCTGTTCAAATCCCAGCACCACCACAAAGAATCCCCTCCTGTCTTCCAATATCTACATTAGGCTGCTGTTTTTCCTTGTTATTATTAGGTTTTTGAGATGGGGTCTCACTCTGAAGTCAGGCTGGCCAGGATCTCACTGTGTAACCCGGCTGGTCTCAAATATATGGCTATCTTCCCACCTGAGCCTCCTAAACGATGCGGT
The DNA here is from genome assembly GCF_011762505.2 of Arvicanthis niloticus. Lineage (NCBI taxonomy): Eukaryota > Metazoa > Chordata > Mammalia > Rodentia > Muridae > Arvicanthis > Arvicanthis niloticus. The sequence goes on from NC_047667.1 coordinate 63,840,432, forward strand.
TTACAAACACGCCCATGATACCAGGCTCCTGGACATGGCCTCAGGTTGCAGAGCCTCCTTGCCTCTGTGAGCTTTCCACAGCCAGTCAGCAGAACAGCTCTTGCAGCTGTGGAGTTTGCTGCCATTTGGTACGGTGCTGTCTCTAATTCTAAAGTGGACATTTCCAAAGGAGCTTCCTTTACAACTGGTGAAGAGTAATACAGGGAACCACAAGTGGTCAGAAGGCAGAGAGTAAGACTGTGGAGTACTGGGCTCTGAGTGACACATCTCACACACACACACACACACACACGATCACATGCTCACACACTCATACACACTTACACTCATGTGTGCACACACACATGCATATATACACACACTCACACTTTACACACACCACACGCACTTAGACACATCCTTATATACTCACATACTCACATACATACACATTCTCTCTCACACATGCATACACTCACATAGTCACACACATACTCATATACACACACATATTCACACTCATACACATACTCACACTTATATACACTCACACATACACACTTAGACATATCCTTACATACTCACAACTCACATACATATAGACACACATAGATTCATATATACACACACTGACAAAATATACACATTTATACACATACTCACACTCACAGACATATTCACACACTCTTATCCCCACATTCACACACACACACACTCACACACTTATACATACTCTCACATACGTACACTCACATATCACAGATACACACTCATTCCACATACACATACTCTAACACACAGACTCCACACTCACTCATACAGACACATATACACACTCACATACTTACACACACACACACACACACATACACACAAACCAAGGCTCAGGGATCATCATAGATGAGGGGCAAAGGATGGTAAGAAACAGAAGTAGTAGACATCTGAAATAAAACTATTGTCTGGGCACGAAGGGCCACTGGACATAAACTGATAGCATCTGTGGCTTCATGCACAAGACCTGCAGAAGATCAAGCCAGCATGGAGGGCTCATAGAGCCCACCCTTCACTGAAACACTATTGGAAACTGATGATGGCTGGAGGAAGAAGAGCTAGTTTTTTCAGGGATGCAGCGTCTGACCCCTTGTTCCAGGAGGTGGTCCACACCCTCGGACCCGTAGGCTGAGCACCAACTGGATTTGTTATTTTGGGGGTTTTAAGAGCGCATAAAGTTGGAAGTGAAAAGTGTTTGGGTAGGGTGGGGGAGGAAATGGAGGGAAGGGTATGGGGGGGTGAATTTGACCAAAACACACTATATTCATTAATGAAATTTTCTATAAAAATGGCATTTCCGCAACATATGAAAATTCCTAGTGGATTTGTTTATCTTATAACTGAAGTTTTCCTTGTTAATATCATATTGAAGCTCCATTTCCCACCAGGACATTATTCATTTGAAGTCTAGCTCTGTGGCCTCAAATCTTGCCTTTCCTCTTGTTTCTCATTTAAATTTACTCTGTTTTGGAAACTCCTCTGGTGGAAGGGAACCGTTTACTTTCCCAGCACTGGGCATCAAACCCACTCTGCACACAGCAACTATGCAATAGATGTGGACTGGCTTGATGTGTTTACTTCCCTACAATCTCAGCCCCAGGCTCAGCATCAAAATAGTCACAGAAGAAAAAGGCATGCACATACTCACACATATGCACATATGTGCATATTCATACATACAGATTCACACATGCACATATATATAACACACACGGACCACACACACATATATTGATAGATAGATAGATAGATAGATAGATAGATAGATAGATAGATCGACAGACATATACACACATACATGTACATATTTATACATACATGCACACACATATACATACTCATATACACATGCACATATATGCATATGAATAAATACATATACACATGTACATATAGAGAGAGACATAATGTTTCACAAGTAAAGACAGCCGGGATAGCATCTAGTAATGGCAGTACATTAATTCGAGATTAATTCGAGAACTGGCCATTACAACACTGGGTCCCATAAACTCAGAAGATCACAGGGTAGATTCAAAGAGCAGAATGGATCTAAGAAAGCAAGGGTTGAGCTGGAGATATTGAAGAAAGAACAGAACCTAACGAGTCAGAGCCATGAGGATCCGTTGATAGGGGAGATGTAAGCTCAGCGGACAGTAGAACGTCCCTGCCTTGGGAATTACAAACCTGTGCCCACCACGTCCCCATTGCTTCGACAAGATATCTGGAATGCCCACCGTCATTAACTTAAAGAGAGGAGAGCTTTATCCTGGCTTCATTTTTGAGGTTTTTAGTCCTTAGTTGGTCCATTTGGCCCTAGAGGCAGAAGCTCATGGTGGCAGATGTAGCAGAGCAGACTGCCCATCTCACGAGAGCAAAAAACAAAGAGAGTAAGCATGAGAACTCCACACATGCTCAGGGCCTGTTCCCAGTGACATAATTCCCTCCCACTAAGTGTCACCCAGAGGATGGAGACCAAGCCTTCATACAAGGGTCTTTGAGGGATCATGCCTTAGGGTTTCTATTGCTGTCATAAAAAAAATAACCAAAAGCAACTTGGGGAGGAGAGGCTTTGTTCCTTCTTAGCTTCCTGGTAACATTCCATCACTGAAGGAAGCCAAGGCAAGAACTCAGGCAGGGCAGGAACTGAAGTTAGGCCATGGAAGTGTGTGCTTACTGCCTTGCCACAGTGGCTTGCTCAGCTGGTGTTCTTAAAGCATGCAAAACCCACTCATCTAGTGGTAACACTGCCCATTATAGGTTTGGCCTTCCCATGTCAATCACTAGTCAAGAAAATGCCCCTAGACCAGTAGAGATGAAAACTAACCAAGATAGGCCATTTAACCACAAAAACATATATATATATATATATATATATATATATATATATATATATATATATATATACTATTACATGCACACACATATACACATACATGTGTATGTATATATATGTAAAATCAGCCTGTGAAATGGCTTGGAATGTCATAGCATCAGACAGCAGAGGTGGAACAGACATTTAAAAAAAATCTATAGATTTTTTTCATCAATACCAAATCAGATCCCAGGGCTCTTACTGCCACCCAATGAGCTCATGTGACAAAAGCAAAGGTATATCTAGCTTTTAGGCAAAAGCATTCAGCTACCTGGGGACTCAGAGGATGTGCTATAAGAACCCAGGATCTGGCACTAGGGATGACCAGTAGAGACTACTGGGGGATGACAGGTTCACAGACAGAAGCAGGAAGCATGCAAGGTTCAGAAGACAAGAGAGTCTGCAAATGAAGACAAGTGCCATGGTCACTGTGCACATGAGGTGGGCTGAGGGTCCTTGCGTACTGGAAGTCAGTGCATGAGTCAGTGCTCATTATATCTAGGGACCCAAAAAGCTCCTAGGAGACACACAACCAAGATAAGAGACAACAGAATCCTCTGTCCAGATAGAAATGACACTAGCTATCCTGATGCCTGATGTCTGTATAAAACGACAAATTTGCTAGTAAATCCCATGAAAGAAAGGAATCTACAGTCAGAAAGAAACTAACCACGATGCCAGCAGCACTGAGATGTTTGTACAGACATTGATTATGTAAAATATGCAAATGGTTTTTATGTGCTAGTATAAAAATGTGTAATGCTTGAGTGATGAATGCCAGTGTTATTTTGTATGTGTGTGTGTGTGTGTGTGTGTGTGTGCGCGCGCGCGCACGCATGTGTGTGCAGTATGTTTGTGGTATGTGTGTAGGTATGTATGCACATGTGCTTATGTAGGCCAGAAGAGGTCATCTATGACTATGCCTTATTCCCTTGAAACAGTGTCTCTCACTGAACATGGAGCTAAGCTGACATCCTCCATGTCCTACCCATCCTTTTATCCCCCCGTGACAGGACTGAGATTACAGGCACTAACTCCCAACATTTTATGTGGGGTTGGGGAGTTGAACTCAGGTCTTCATCCTTGTGCAGCAAGCCCTCTTACCCACTGAGCCATCTCTCCGGCTCCCACTGCTTACCATTTAATACCTAAGATCTAGCTCTCACCGGGTTGCAGTCCTAAGGGTAGCTACCAAATGCCATTATCGACTCTGCTCACAGCCTGGGTCTCTGCTTAGAAACCAGAGTTGTGTGAAGTGTACAGGCTTTGCAGTTGAACAACAAATATCCCTAGTTAAGGCATCAGTGAACGAAGTCACCCACACACAGGTTTCTGGCTAGGAATCTGGTCAACCTTTGCATTCTAGAACAATTATCTTGACAAGTGAGCCATTCATTTTTTATCTAATATGTAAAGTTTGATTTCCACCTACTGTGTTTTCTGACTATCAAGTTCACTTGCCTTTGAGGGGTTCTACTTTCACAAACGGGATAAAAGAAAAAAAAAAAAAGATCAATTATTCTTCTATAGAGATGGAGCAACAAGCAACCTCCAAAGAAAGGCACAGATAGACCCCAGGTCACCACTTTCTAATCTTCTGTTGCTTTTGGCCCTAGCTAGATTCAACCTTTAGCCATAGGACCTGATTCTAGTATGAGCTGATGTATACACTTGCCGAGGTAGGGCAGGGACATGCATAATGTCCTAACATCATTCATTTGAACTGTTCTACGTTAAGAGGGAATAGGACACAGCATATGTTGATCTCAGAGGACAACTTGTAGGAATCATTTCTCTCTTCTACCATAAGAATCCAGAGGACTGAGCTCAGGTTATCTGGTACCTTTACCAACTGAGCCATCTTACTAGTCCTGTGGCATAATTCTTAAATATTGCCCCCTCTCAATATGTTCCAAGTTGTACCATACATTATATAGTAACCCTGGAGAGAGGAGCCAAGGCTATGCTATATTTTGAAGCCATTTAGAGGCAGTGTTTTGTATGTTAGTTACATCCTCCCCAATAGGAGATTACAGGACTCTGCTGTTTACTTGGGAGGTGTGGCCTAGTATAGTCTTCAGTTGTCTCTATTTCCTGGGGACATCCTAGGGGATAGGATATCCTATGGATAGAATATCCTAGGGGACAGGTTCCATGATACCCTGCAGATTCTAAATGCAGGGCTACTCAAGAAGGCACAGGGCCTCCATGTAGCTTAAGCACATTCTCTCTCACACACACTCCTACATATTAAGTCTTCTGTGGGTCATTTATACACAAAGTCAACCCTGTACTGTGTTGTTCTGGAAATGATGAGATGGGGGGAGGGAACACAGATTGAGTTCATTTCAACTTAGGAAGCTACTTGGAAGCCACCACTGGTTGAATCCCAGATGTGGGGCCAACTCAAGCCTCCATCTGTGAATTGGTTAAGTTTGTGTTTCAATCTCCAATCAAGCCCTATGATTTCTTCCCTCTCTCAGGCATTCACATCCTTTTGTTACCAGAAAAGTAGACACCAGAGATATTATTTGTAAGCTAACAGCTGAGATCAATCAAAAATAAATTACTGATCACTGAAAACATACCTGAGAAAATGCACAAATCTCTGGCAGTGACGTCATGACTGGGATCAATAGTCCTCAGTTTTACATTGCCCTGGGACTTGAAAACGCAGCTGCTTGCTGCATCTGAGAACTGGTTCTTATGGAAAGAGTCAAAACTCACTGGGAGCACAGCCTAGTGGCAAGCCCAGACTCTACCTAGCAACTCAGAAACCACAAACTCACAAATAAAGTACACACACACACACACAAACAGGCACACACATCAGCACATGCATGCATGCTTATACATGCATACTTACATACAAACATAGACACATAATATGCACACACAGGTTTACACATATTCATTCACACACATGCATATACACATTACCTTCCTGGGACAGCAAAGAACCTTCAAAAGAAATCCATGGTCATTTTACAACTGTCCTATTTTTCTAACTACCACCCCCACCCTGCCTTTTTTTTTTCTGCCCTGAATCAGTAATGGAGCTAATAAGGGTTCAAGATTGTTCTTTCTGGGGGCCAACTTTTTCTTTTCTCCGTGTCATGCTTTTTATTCAGAAAATAATTTTCTTTGCATTGTTTGCATGAAAGCTTTCCAACACCCCCAAATAATGGCGAGGAATTGGCTTTTATTTCTGAACAGGCTTTTTCAATGCACCCCGTATCTCTCAGCATATCTATTCTATTAATCTGAGCCTTAATGACACAATGGGTAAGAACAGTGTTCGGGTGTGTATAAATGAAAAATTTAATAGATTTCCCTCTTAATGTAATAGAATTGGCATGCGGAGCCGGAGCAGGAGTGAAAGTAGTCGCTCAGGCATTGTGTTTACATGATGTTTAAATAGAGAGGCTGGAGTGTAAGTACTGCTAAGTACACCTGAAAGGGACAGAGCCTCCTAATCATTGTTTCAGCAATTGACAGTTGTTTACACAACAGCAGTACATTCACTGCTGATTTGAATAATAAACACGCTTAAATACCAGCTGGATAATAGAAGGGTAATTGAAACGTACTTTAGGGCTCTGATTCACAGGCATTGTAGTAACTCTTCCATTTGCCATACAATACCACCCTTCTGTGCAGGCGTTAAAAGAAAAAAAAAATTTAAGGCATTGTTTCAAACATTGGGGTCTATTAAAGTTGATGAATACACACCGGGTGCATAGCCCCCCTCAAGCCATGCCTGGGCACACTTGAGACCACTGTTGTATAGTGGGTTTTATCAAAGCACTAGAAAGCTATAATAGAGCCACTGGGGAGGCCCACCCTGCATTGTGTCCACTAGGGTGGTGGATGGGACCCAGGTACTTCCCCACCCAGACAGAACACATCAACAGGGCTCATGGTTCATGGGTGGAAATCAAGAGAGTGGACCTGAGGCATCTCTGGAATTGTAAAGTAATAATCCTAGCTGTCACACATTCCCAGGTCCTCTAACCCATCAATCCACCTTAGCTCAGGCCATCCTTACCTCCTATTTGGTCTAAGCCTATGAGAGGCCAAACTTGGGCATCTGCTCCAGGAGCCTCTGTTTCAACAGCCCACCACATCTCCCACCACATGACCCTTTTGAAACAGTATCAGTGCCAGGAAGGCCATTCAAGTTGGCAGGGTAGAGAGTACCCAGCAGGAGTTACATGCCATTATAGTCCTCAGATCTGAGCATCCTAGGAAGAAATGGAAGCTGGCTCTGACTTGGGGTTCTTATTCATATGGCCAAATTGGCAGGGCTTAATTCACCAGCCCGAGTGCTGATAGGTGTGTTGATTTACCCATTTACCAAGCAGATCCACTTCTGGAGAACTCACACTGGCCATTCACAGCACTCTGTCTGCAACGACCGCCCTGGGGAAGAAAAGGACCTGTCAGGAAGTTGCTTAATGAGCATAAAGTAAAAGCCAGTGCACCGAGATGGATTGCCCTATCTACTCCAGGGAAAAGCACTGCCTAGAAGTAACCGCCCAGCACCAGGCCAGAGATCTGTTATCACTGGTTCTCAGAAAATCCCCCTAGGAATTAAATTATTACACCACCTTAAATACTAGGGACTGATCAAAGCCACAGAACTGCTGAGTCACAGCACCAAAAACAGTTTGCACTCTAGTTACTAAGCAGCCTATGGACCGCCAGGGATGATTACCAGATGTCTCTCTTTCCCTTTTCCTGTCTCCCTCTCACTCCCTGCTATCCCCCTTTGTCTCATTGTCTCTCTCTCTTCTCTCTCCCTTTTTTTCCTCTCTGTCTCTCCTTGTCCCCACCCCTGCTCCATCTCTCCTGGCCTGAGCTGGGTAAAAGCATGTGTTTACTCTCTGGTCCCCTTTTTGGTGAATTCCCGCCCCCTCCCCCCCACACACACATGCCCAGAGGACAGGGTGACAGGGCCATTTGTGCCTCTTGTTCGATCTGGTCAATCTTCTAGATAATGCTGAGTGAGACTGGGGGAATGGTAGAACGAACCAAAACCGGTTGCCATTTAATCCCTGAGACCCGGCCTAGCTAATCATGACTCTCACTGTGCTTCCCACCAACAGCGAGGAAAGAAATGCTTCTGCAATGAGTGGGTGCATCCAGCACGAACGGCTGCTCAAAGTCAGCTTTTAACGGCCGCTTGAGACTCCAGAGACACAAGGCCAATATCTTCCACATGTGAGGTCCACTTCCTTCATCTCCCACTTATCCCATTCAAAGCCCGGGATGGACTGGAGATCTACTTTTGGTCTTCAGTGCCCTGCTGGACAAGATGACGTCTGCCAGCCATGGTCCCTGGCCACAGCCACTGCTGCAGTGGTGATTTTCAGTGCCCCCTCTCCTTTAGCTACAGAGAACAGAGAAGAGACCACATGACTAAGGACACGTGCCAATAGCCTATAGAATAGCCTGACCTAGGAGATATCCTCCCCCTACATGTGCTCCAGTGAAGCCAAAGTCAAAAGCTGCAGAAAAAGAGAAGCAGAGGCCACCAGAGGGTGAAGCATCTGGACAGGCTCCAGTGCACAGAAGCAGGAACTGAAAGGGAAAGCCTAAACAGTAGCAAAGGGTCAAGAGGTCAAGAGGTCAAGAGATCAAGAGCATGAGCTTTGGCACCAGCTCTGGGTTCTAATCTCAACCGAGCCTTTGACTCAGGGTCTCCTCGGACTACTTAGTGCTTGGCTGCCAGCGCGCTGTCCTGCTGGCATATAGGGTATGGCTGTTGACCACTCATGACATGCCAGCCAGTATCTCCTCCATTATACATGATATACCGTTTACCTTCACAACAACCCCATAAAACACCATCACCATCTTCATTCTAAGTATGTTGTACCTGAGGCAGGTCACATAGCAAGCCAGGCCAGGTATGGGACTTGCCTAGAGATCAGCTGTCTCTAGAGCAGCAGACACTTGGCTTTGACTCACAAGCCCCTTCAGGTACCACCAATCCTCAGCCTATGGTGGTTATGTGGCTCTGTTTTGTGAAAGGGAAGGACTATGACTAAAACCCAATTGGTTCCAAATTGGACGGAACTCACACAACACAAAGCACGACCTCAGAAGGCGAGTGTGGTAGGTGAAGTGGGTGCTGTTCAGTGAGGAAAGAGGGGCAAGAAGCCCCACCCACAGGCCAAGCCAGGAAGTGAGGAGGGACACTCAAAGATGGCTTCTATTGATGCCGCCCAAGGGCCAGACTTCAAACCATGAAGGGGACTTGTGAGGCCCTTGGTGGCTGTACTAATACATATATTTCTACTAATTTATGAAGCTAAGGAATAATGGAATATATGTGAAATAAAGGAAGGAAGGGAGCGTTAGGAGGGAGGAAGGGGGCAGCAGGAGGGCGTGTGGATGAGGAGGGACATGGGAAAGGAGACACATAGGACAGAACAGAAAGTGCCATCAGAGAATCCATTACTCTGTATGCTAACTCAGAAAATCAATTTAGAAAACCTGTACATCACAGAGAATGCTTATTATCACATAAGAGGTGGTATAAAGTATCTGAAATGACAGCAAATAACACTACATTATAAATAAACACAACAGAAGAAGTCGAGGGAAAGACTGGAGGAGAAGCAGAGTATACAGTGTGCACTGAAGGGCAGGCGACACCCTCACCTGGCAAAGAGAAGGGACGGCTCGAGTCAGTGCCTGGGGAGGCTGGGACACAGCGGGAAATCCAGACTACCCAGAGAGGCCTGGGACCCAGGACTGAGATGCAGGAGACAAGAGCAGAAGGACACGCTTGGCCTCTCAGTGGTGACCAGCCCAACCCTACTCTCCCTGAGCAACCCAGATGTTCTATTCCAGATTCTTAAACACTGAGGATGTATCAATAATCCGAGGAGAAGTGGCAGCTGATGGAAGACACCTGGACACTGGGGGCAGCATGGAGGCTGCTGACCTGAATAGGAAGCGTCACAGGTGCCGTGCCTCCCACAGACACTCAGAGATGGCGGTCAGGACTTCCACTGCCTGGCACCATGAACAGACAACCATGGAGGACTTAGAGAAAGACAGTCATAATCCTAAACTAAGATGCAGCATCACAATAAGACAGGAGGAAATTCTGAGAATGGAACACACACACACACACACACACACCATATGAAATGGGAAACAGTTTCGAAAGGTAAATTCCGTGGACTCATTTAAAATCATTTTAAAAATATAAGGATATAAGACATCAGGGGAAACAAATATAAATCTAAAATAATTTTTAAAATATGAGGATAAAAGACATCACGGGAAACAAATATAAATCTACCAGAAGCGTCAATGAGTAGAGTCTCAGAGAGTAGAAACAGGGTAGCTATAGGGTATCTGCACTGAAGGACACACGTTTGTGGTTGATGCATCTATTATGGAAACAGAAATTGCGAAAAGGAGCGTTAATGGGAAATGGATGACAGTGGGACTATCAATGTGAACTTTTAGATCTACAAAGAATTAGCAAAAGGTCCTAGAAGCTTTCATTGAGGGAAAAAAAAAAAAAAAAACCAATGCCTGTAAAAATAGATCTGTCATTAAGCTACCCAAGAGTAACACCCATGACAGAAAATGCAGGACAAAATGTCTTTCAGAGTCCCAAAAGGAAGCTGTACTCAGCACCCAGGATGTCAGGCACGCGTGCCATCTCAGATGTACCAAAGTCCTGGAAGCGACCCTCTCATATTGGACGTTAGAAAATTACGGGGGGATCTGCTCCAGCGAGACAGAAGAGCAGTGCAGGAGAGTAAAAGCCTCAAGACACCCAGAGTAGTTAGTTGTGCCAGCGATCTAGAGAGCAACCATTTCAGATGCAACTCCAGACAGGAGGTGCGAGATAAACAAGAGACGCCAGGAAGCCGATCTGTCCGAGACCTTGAAGAGATACTTTTTTAGTATAAACAGCAGGAAGTATAGGGAGGTGAACTCGAACCCTAGATAGTGGCTGTACTCACTAACTACACTATGTTTTACTGTTGAGGAGTTTATTAAATTCTACTTTTACCTTTTAGAGTTACCTCAATGTGCTTTTTCTGAGCCTCTTTTAATTTTTATTTCTGATTTTTTTTTTAGCTCAAATACAACCTATTTATTTTCATTAAATTTTTATAAAGAGTTATTATTATTATCATTGTATTTTATATGTATAGCCATTTTGCCTGCATTCATGACTGTGCACCAACCACTCCCATCCCTGATGCCTGTGTAGATCAGAAAGAGTGGGATCCCTGGAACTGAATGCAGTTACAGACAGTTGACTTGTCATGTAGATGCTGGGAACCAAACTCGATTCCTCTAGAAAAGTAAGTGTTCATAACCTTTGAGACATCTCTGGAGCCCCTATTTTCATTAATTTTTAATGATAAAAGAATTTAAGGTAACACGTTTTTAATTCTGTCGCCACCTTCATTGCACCTAGTAAACTCTGGAATGTTGTACTCCTGGTACCTGAGTCTTTCATTCTTTACTGTAGCTAATAGGCCATATTAGTGCCCAAAGAAAATGAATCCTCCCTTCCCCTAGAGTTTGTCAAAAGACAGGACAACCCCGAGGCCCCCAGAGCAGTGTAGGCTTTTGCTATTGCTCTTGGTTGTGCATCAGAACAGATGTTAAGACCCTTTTGCTGCAGGTACTACACACACCTTTAGAACTAAGTTCGAAGCTTTCTCAGTGCCAAGAGATGCCATGCAGGCTAGTGAGGAAGGGATGACGTCTCATCAGCAGTCTTACTCAGCTGTGGACCCTAGTTCTATACTCTGCCAGGCAAGAGCACCACCAGTGTAGTATCTGCAGGACTGTCACTGGGCTAACTAATCACTTCCTGATTGGATTTAAGGCCTGATCCACAGCAGAGAAGGCATGCATTATTCTGTAAATCTGGTAAAAAGACCTCTGACTACAGAGGGTATAGGATCTAATGGGGACACTGCCACTGTTGTCTTGTGTGAAGAAATGGACATGCTGGGCCCATCAAACTGCCTTGTAAATATTTCTGTCAGGTGCATAGATTTGCACTGATGGCAGCTTTAGTCAGAGAAGCTCCTTTGGACAGACAGACGCTGATGGTTGCCGTGAAGACTCACAACTGGCCAAGGAGCCGAGAGGAGATGACTGCTGAGTGCTTACTTCCAAATTGGACTTCTATGCCACCTTCTCCAAGGCTCACAGAGCATTGCAGAAGATGAACCAGAAATAAAGTAAAAGCTGGAGGAATCGCGTCTTCTGGGCATGCCATGGCCATTGCAGGAATCAACGCATAACAGTCTCGAATGTCTACAAAGGTTCATCATGTCTACACAAGATTGTTCATCAGCATTCAACCTCTCCCTGAGGACTCATTGGCAGATAATGGTTGGTGAGGAAGGGAAAGGTATTTTTTCTCATGGTATAGTCACTGGTAAGGTACCCATGCTCCCATAAAAGTCTTTCACTTGTGCTAATGTAAACAACCATAGTCAAATTCATGAAGTCACAAGAGCAAACAGACAAAACCCTAGAGCAAAGTGAAGAATGTCTGGGAAGAGGTTGGATTGGTGAGAGAGGAGGAGGAGGAGGAGGAGGAGGAGGAGGAGGAGGAGGAGGAGGAGGAAGAGGAGGAGGAGGAGGAAGAAGAGGAGGAGGAGGAGGAGGAGGAGGAGGAGGAGGAGGAGAGAGACACACAGAAATAAGTATGACCCAAACACAATGTGCACATGTGTGAAACATCAAAATACTGAGTATGTACTAATGAACAACTTGGGGGCTGGAGAAATGGCTCAGTGGATACTGCTCTCTCATAGGACCTGAGTTCAGTTCCCAGTACCCATGTTCAGTGGCTTGAAACAACCTGGAAGTCTGGCTCTAGGGAGAGCAAAGCCTCTGAGCTCCCCCCACACACCCCCTGGCACCAGCACTCATGTGAACCCACAGCCCCATGCTTAAAAATAATTTTAAAATAAATTAATTGTGAAAATGGTATGTAGAATTGATTGCATTAGTCTTGTTCTACATGTGTGTGACAACCAAGCTCCAGTGATTTTTGTAGCTGGCGATGGGAGGGCTGACATGAGAATTCCTCAACACAATACCATTCCCTCTGCTAGCTCATGTGCCCTTCAAGACCATGCCACCTCCTACAATGTGTCTCAAAGTTTGACACGCATTCAGGAGTCCTACTACCAGATCTCTGATTTTACTTTCCTAGAACGTTCCATGGTGGCTCTGCTGGTCCAGGACCACAGTCACCTATAAAATCACAGAGTGCCTCTATGAACCTCTAAACCAAAATTAAAGAGGTTTTCTGAATGGCCATCCCTTTGAAACACCATTCTCTCTAAGGCACTTCACTTGTAGGGTGTTCAGTACAGTGTGTGAATCTCCAGCTCCTCGTGCTCTTTCCACCCAGTGCTATGAGAAGACAGTGGTAGGGGAGAGTCCACATCAGCTCTCCTAGTAGCTACCCTGTGCTACTAGGTCCTATATCAGGTAGATTCTCTAGAGAACAGAACAATAGGATGACTATATACTGCGAGGCCATGAGGCAGGATCTATTGGAGTGCTTTAGGTAGGGACTAGGTAGTCCAACAAGGGTTCTCTGAACCTTGAAGAGGCCGAGAAGCTTCATGAGGTTGGATGTCTCAGTGGTCCCAACCTGATGCTGAGGCTCAGGAAGATTCCTGGAGATCTACTGGTCTTGGGTGTATGCTGGAAGACTGTGGTAGCTGGCTTCTGGCGCCAGCAAAGTATGTCAGCGAGTACAACAAAGGAGTCAATTCACTGAGTGCTCAGGAGAGACAGTTGCACATCTCCCTCAGATCTCCTTCTATGAGGCTGCCTCTGGAAGTGCTGCCCACTCACGGACAGGGCCTTTCCTCCTCAGTTAATTCTTCCTGGAATAACCTCACAGACCTGACCAGAGGTACATCCCTCCTTTGGTTTCAGACCAATCAAGTTGACACCCAAGATTAGCATCACAGGGTTAATCAGAACCCCAGTGACTATCAAGTGCCGTCTACTGGTTTCCATGACTACAGGTAGCCAAGTCCCTCTTACCTGTGTAGGTATCTTTATCATTAGTGTGTCTTTGCTTTGAATGCAGGCACTTGGCTGTCTGCCTCCCACTTAGTCTTGGGTGAGCATCACGTCAGAGTGCTGTATAGCTATCTCCTCCGGCTGAACATGTCTGAGTAAGAGAACCTGCAATCACCCACAGAAGATCTTTATGAGACTGTGCCTATTAATATTTCCTCCTGGGGGGAGATGGGATCACCCCCAGGCCCCTCACCTCCCTGGGATTCCATAATCCTCAAGAGTTGGCTGAGGTGGGATCGTCAGTGCTACAGCCGCCCATAAGTTGCCCAAGGAACTTCCTAGTTACATGGCTGCCTTTTAATCCCCTGTGGTCTTGTTAGGAACTCCAGTAAACCTTATGTTTCACCAAACTGGCCTTGGATGTTCTCCTTTCTTTGGTGTGTCAGTGCCCTATCTTGGATAAATACACGTTATTTTAATATCTCCACAGGGAAAATCACAAGACACAGAAGCTATAAACAAGTCACCAGTTTAGAGTAAGACATCATCTTGAGACAAAAATCCTTTTGTATAATTTAACCAAAACAGAAATCTCAGGACTCAGGATTTCTCCATTTTGCATCCTATTCTTACTTTCATAACACTGAGAACCTCCCCAAAGGGGCTGGAGAGACAGCTCAGCAGTTAAGAGCACTTTACAATTTGCAGAGGATCTGCGTTTGGTTCCTAGTACTCACATCACAGTTGCCTGTAACTCTAGCACCAAGGGATCTGACATCCTTTCCTACCTCCATCAGGACCCACACACCTACACACACCTTACACAGACACATGAAGACAAAGCAAAACTATATCTTTAAACAACGAGAGACCCTAACCTCATAAATGTCACACAACTGAAAATGTCCTACAACCAAAATCAGCAACCCCAACTTCATTTCTAAACTCCCTCAATACAACAAATGAGTCTTGCTGACCTAGGTTGTATTGTATAGGACATGGCTGAGACTGCAAATGGTCCTTCTTGTGTTGTTAGAGCCTCTCCATCCCCAATCACAACAAACATCACTGTCTTTGTTTCTATCAGCACCCTAGCATGTACATATGCACATGGAACATTGCTATGCCCCCTTCCCGCACAGGCCTTGCTGAGTCAGACCATTGACTAAGAAAGAATTGGACACAGAAGGGTTTCCAGGGGAGAAAACCACACCACACTTAAGGACATATATGTTCTAGGAAAAAGTAAAAGAGGGACAAATGTTTTCAGGAATTGTTCAGGGAGAGAGGGGTCAGAGGCAAGAGAAACGGCAGACACAGAAGCATCAGAATATAAGAAGGAACATTTCTTCATCAGTAGCAAAGCCCGTTATGTAGCATCCAATCCAACAAGTGCTATTAGCAGCTTGTAAAGTCATGACAGGTGAGCAAAACACTTATCTTCTTTGTAGGGAGGGAAAGAGGGTGGAGAATCCTTCACACCAAGACCCACTTTGACATAAAATGCAGGGAAGTAGCATTCAATCCACCCGTGCCTGACTGGCCCACCATTAAGATTCTGAACAAACAAGGAGGCTGACACCACAGAGCTCGCTGCTGGTAGGTGGTTAGTTATGTCAAGGACACGAGACAAAACACTTTTCATGTGTCAGTTGGATCTCTCCCAGATGATAACCACGGTGTTTCAACCCAACCCAACAGGCAGCCATTATGCAGGGAGAAATAGCAGATGGTCTCAAAGCTGATAGCATGACTAGGAATCTAAGCCACTGAGTTCCAGCAAAATCCAGTAGATAGTTCGTTTTGTGTCCTCTGTGCTCTAGCATGTACCTGTCCCCAGCTTTGAGTCTCCAATGAGCCACCTTCCTTCCAGGCAAGTCCCTGCTCCTGGCTCAGGTGCCCTGTGCCAGCCCTCCATGGTCTTGGCTTCTGCAGCCTGCTCATCCACTCCAGATGTCAGCTGCTAATGGGTTAACCACCCTCCTCCAAGATAAGAAATGCGGTTTGTTCCAGACACAAGTAGCATTTAGCAACTGCCTTGGTACTGAAGCTGTTGTGGGGTTGGGGTATGAGCATTGGGTCTAGTCAATGGGGAAGACTCATCTTGGTTCTTCCTCATAGGACAGCAGCTCCTGAATACAGCTGTGCCCAGGACCAGGCTCAGTTGAGTTTCTGCACCCATCACACTACAGGTGTGCCCAGGTCTGAGAAGTCTTTGCAGGTTAGGTACCAGAAGAGGAAATCCCACCTAAGGCAGATGAAATCTAAATTACTCTAGAAAGCACTCTAGAAAGCCCTCTCCACCCAAAAAAGACAAAGGCAGACCTACAGCCCCCTTCTACAGTCCATTTATGCAAACTTGCAAACACCCTTGAAAGCACCCAGTTCCCTCTCATAATCCTACAACAGCACCATCAAGCTTATCCTGATGCCCTTTCTGTGAAGAAGGTTAAACACCGGCCTTGCAGAGGAGGCAAAGCCCATACATGCTCCTTCCTTCTGATGACTGCTAGGTGCCCAAAGCATGCTAGGAGGACCATACATGGTGGTGGAAGCAGAACCATCATCCCATGCATGAGCATGCTCACTGGGTATAAATGGGTATCTGGGCAGACAAAGGCCCCACCTTGTTGTGTAGAGTCAAGGAGGAAGATGAAAGCATCCATCCAAGAGCCCCTTCAAGCAAGTCAAGAGGACAAGGAACCCATGTGTAGTTCAAGCCCACATGGACTTTGCTTTAGCTTTATCGTTGTGTGGAACTCACTGTGTGTGTTGCCATATGAAGCCTCTTTCAGCTTCAGTAGGGTATTAAGGGTGAAGGAAAGGGACCTGGGTTTGCCTTTGGTAGGACAGACATGGGAACTGAAGTCAGAGACCCTCTTCTGGAAACAGTGCAAACCTCTCCACCCCCCTCCAGGGACCATTCCGAGATCCATCATACACAGTTCTAGGATGTTCACAGAACCCTTCTTATGGGCCAGGTCCCTGCCCTTGTCTGTTCTAGCATAACATCATCCTTCACAACTTTTTGTGAGCTCTTACCTAAAAAATAAAATAAAATAAAATAAAATAAAATAAAATAAAATACCCACAGACATGTTTCCTTACCGCAACCATCTGCCTGCCTCTCCTGCAGAACAGGAGTATCGCTGGTTTGGTGTCCAGACAACTCCCAACTTGCCCTGCAAGCTCCAATATTCTGTGTCTACTAGGTTCCTTGAACCAATACATACTGGGATCCTCCAGAATCGTAAGCCAAAGGTATGTTCTGAAGAGACGGTGACTACATAGACCTCAGCCATGCCTCGTCTCTGAGAAGTCCCTTGTGAGTCCATGATCCCTTGCGTTGCCACTACTCACTGTATTTCCTACCTGTAGTGTAACCCTCTAGTTATATGTCTCCCCAACTCAACAGTGGGGTCCTCTCAAATGAGGACAGTGTCTTATGACATCCCTCAACATCTGGATCAAGTTGCTGACCGATGAGTGATTCCTGGAAGAGATAAGCCTTCTTTGTTCATGTGTATCATATATGGAATTATTCCTTCCCCGGGTCCATGTAGTCCCCCTTTCTACCCCTCCGCACTCCCATTAGTCCCCTTTTGTTCCCCTAGACAGTTTACTTTAAAACTTTTTTAACTCCTGGATGTGTATGTGTTCCAGATCCATTAGAGCTCAAGGGCCCCAAAGCAGAAACTTCTGAGTCTTCCAAACTCCAAGAGTAACAAGAGTGACTTTGGGAGAGGCACGGGCAGAGCAAATGTCACCTGCTCCTTAGTTCATGCTCAGTTTGCCAACAACTACATCTTAGTGCATGCTCGGTTTGCCAGCAACTACACCACCCTCAAGGGACATGGGGCCAGGGTGAAGTTTTCTAGAGAATTTAAATCTCTGACAATTGGCCAAGCAGAGGACCACGAGGTAACTCCTTAGTGCCTTAGAGGACAGCCTCAGAGGTACTCCAAGGAAGAGCAAAATCTTTGACAAAATGTTCATTTTCATTAAGTAGAATTCTTTGTTGCAGAATAAAGAATACTGGTAAATACATAAATAAATAAATAAATAAATAAATAAATAAATAAATAAATGTAAATAAATAAAAACACTGGCTTCCAGATACAATTTTACAGAAAATGAAATGTTTTTAGCACCCAGATGCTGCCTCCACATCCCTAGAGGTTTTTGGTTTTGGGTTTTTTTGTTGTTGTTTCAGTTTTTTGTTTTTGTTTCTGGTTTTGATTTTTTTTTTTTTTTTTTTTTTTTTTTTTTCCTGTTGAGGCAGAGTCTAACACAGTAGACAAGGCTCCCCTGAAACTCGTTATAAACCCTAGGCTGATCCTGAACTCATAGTGAATCTCCTGACTCAGCCCCCCAAGTGCTGGTGTTATAGGCATGAGCTATCAATTCTGACCCATGCTCACATCTTTCTTGCAGTCTGTATACATTTGAGGTGTCCAGGACACTCAGTTGACTCCAGAGTTTAGCTAAGTCTTTTATTGTCTTGATAAAGTTCACTCTTTTAAAGCTTGCCAAGTTTGAAAGCCAATAAAGAAACAAAATCTTTGATAGACATTCCACAAGGCTACCAAATCCAACCCCTGATTCCACCTCCCCACCATGGGAAGCCTACTACAGGGGTTAGATATCTGTGAGTCACTCTAAGGACCTTCTTGATTTCCTGAACACAGCTGAAGTCCATATTCAGTATAAGACATTATTTCAAAACACATGTGTAAACACACTTATACACTAAATAAGCAATTGATATTGTTAGAACTCACAAATGCAACTCAGGAACATTCCTCATGCCAAGCACTGGGCCTAGAATTTGCTTTTCCTGGATTCTTAGTGTATCTATCTCTGAGGCTGTACCTGGAGCATGGCATGGCCTCTAACACTCGTAGCATTCCTGGGGATGAGAACAGGACTCCACAGGCTTCATCCTGCCCTGATCTTGACTCTTGCATCTCACACACTGGGCAGATCCCATTGTCCCCTCACTGCCACCAGTATCTTCCAGTCACAGATCAAAGGCACTCAACCTGAAGCTCTTACACAGCACCTATCCTTGCCTACCTTACAGACTCCCGCTGGTGACTTGCTTACTTCCTTCATTCACGTGACTGTCCCAAGCCTTGTCAGTCCTTCAGGCCTTAAAAAAAAAAATTGGCCCAATTAAGCTGGGTGACTCGGGTATTTAAGTTTCTCCAGAGTCTTAATGAATTTCACAAATATTTAACAAGCAAATTAATTTATGTAAAGATCTGTTCATATTTGATAAACTTGAAGCAATTTAATAAATCCTGTCCTGTTTTAATAAATGATGGATTAGGGTAGCTGTCCTACAAACAGTAAATACATAAGGAAAATATTTATTATGCACCTGCCTTTTTAAAGATCATGGAAAGATTATCTTTGTCATATAGACTTGACATCACTGTGCTGGTTGTGCATGTTTGTTGGGGAATCAGGAGAAGAGTGAGCAGGCACATGTTCAGACTTCCACCCCAGTAATGACCATTACTGGCATAGGCCTTCAGGAGGTACATCCATGCACTGCAGCTCTGTAGGCTCGGGGTGAGACCAGCATTCAGGGTGCTCACACTCTCTTAACAATGCCTCTGACCCTCAGTCTATTCTCCCTGAACTGCTTCCTGTACTACTTTATGACCCATAAAATCCCTATTGCAAAATTCTACCTGGTATTCAAGCCTTAGCTCAGATATTCATCCAAGCTACGGCCTTCTTCAGCCTCTCCTCTACCTCTATGCCATTGGCTCTCACTGTCCTTGACTCTGAGAGTGTCATGTAAGCATCCGTAGGAGAGCCTCTGTCTGTGGTATGGTGAGTGCTTTTACAAGTCAGACCTTCTCACTTCACTGATCCTACGTCCTCGCCAGCAACTTACATTCTCCCAACAGAGTTAAGAAGCGACGGGGCTGATATCTAAGATTATTAAGGTAAACTGGAAAGAAGATGGTGGCAGGTGGCTCTTGCCATCTTACAGGGGTGTCAGAGACTGTTGGGGTGATTCCTATAGCATCCCTGAGTTTGCCTCTCCAGATGCTGGGATCTGTGGTGGGGGGTGGGGGGAGTACAGTCTTAGCACATGCAGGGTAAGCAAAGGGCAGGACAAGAGTCAATGGTAATGTTAATTTCAACTAATAACGGGAAAACTTGATGGACAGATGCCACAGTTCTCTTGTCCTTTGGCTGGGGACATGAGGGCTTGTCCCACACTGTCCCCCAGAACTCCTTGCCCTGTTCTACACAGAGAATAGTATAAAAACATTTCCTTGACAGACGTTCTTATCTTTCTACCTTTTTTAAACAGCATTTCCTGAGGTCCTACACACTGTGTAGTGGTTTGAATAAGAATGGCCCCCATAGGCTCATATATTTGAATGCTTAGTCATCAGGGAAGAGGTGTATCACTAAGGGTGGGCTTTGAGGACTCAAAAGCTCAAGCCAGGCCTAGTCTCTCCTCTCCCCTCTGCTCCTCTCTCCCCTCTCCCTTCTCTTCCCTCTCTCATCTCCTCCCCAACACCCCCTCTTTAGATCTAGATCTAGAACTCCCAGCTGCTTCTCCAGTACCAAGTCTGCCTGCACACTGCCATGCTTCCCGCCATGCTGACAATGGACTAACCCTCTGAAACAGTAAGCCAGCCCCAATTAAATGTTTTCCTTTTTAAGAGTTGCACTGGTCATGGTGTCTGTTCGCAGCAATGAAACAGTGACACACACACACACACACACACACACACACCTGCTGCTATCCACCCTCTCCTCAATTCTCATCTTTGAAACATAGACTAGGCTGCCAACTTAGCTCTAGTGAACAGCATAGAGCATATATGGTGGGTGCCCCTCCTGCAGCTGTCATAGGAGGTGGTAGCTTTCCTCTGACTCACTTCAGTTAGAGGGCATCAGCTGCCCCACTGTGATACAGTCCCACAGAGAGGTCCACTTAGCAACTGAGACTGCCAGATAATCAACCAGACAACCACATGTTTGAGCTCAGAATGGATCTTCTGAGATCTTCTGTGGGCAGCTGGGTGGACTTAGAAAAGTGTCCTTCCCAGTTAAAGCCTTGAGCCACCTTGAGCCCTGTCTGCCACTTTTGTAGAATCCTGAAAGAAGGACACAGAGACAGAAGCACTGAGGAAAGACCCTGGCCCTCAGTAGATCATATGTTGAGCAGTTTGCATCTGCTCAACAGTAAGTCATTTGTTCTGTCACAGTGGATCGATGACAGGAGGGATGTGGTGGAATCCTAGAAGATGGCCATGTACCTATGTCATGGGTTGTTATCGTTTTCTTACTCTTCTCTCTGGAGATAGGTTGGTTTTTATTTGTTTGTTTGTTTGTTTGTTTGTTGTTTTTGTTTTTTTTTAAATCTTGTTATGTAGCTAAAAGAGAGACTGCACATCACCTTCATATTATTCTAATTCCAATGTGTCCTGAGATGAGGCCATGGGATGGAGCTTGCCTCTGGCCTATCCCCCCTGCACCTGGAAGATAGCCTACTTCTGTGTCTGCTCTTTAGAATGGCTGCCCACACCCTCAACATACCTAGAGCGACCTGCACCTCTACCAAGCAGCCAAGTGAAAGAAGCCATTGCCAAAGTCTCTACGGAGCTCTGCGACCAGCAGCTCCGCTCATGAGAGGGAGCTCACGATGGGAACCGAACCTACCCTCAACATGTTGGAGACACAATGGGCAGGAGGTGCCATGCTGCCTCCGTCGGAGGTCCTGTCTTAGCCTGATGCCTCCAACTCGCATGAAATTCGAGAGCCATGACTACTGATGCTCCTTGAAAACCGAGTCCTCGTAAAAGCCTGGGGGATAAGAAATTCAAAGCTCTTTTGAAAGTTAGATAAAACTTACTATAAGCCCTGCCAATGACTCGTGAATCTTCTGTAGCATCTTTACATATTACGTTCAAAACCTCTTGGGGGAGTTTCCACGACAGGTAGGGCTATACACAATTGTGTGTCTACAACGGGTGAGTAGATGAACAACACATGTTCTAAAACAACCGCCCTTGCCTTTCGGCGTAAATATTCCCAAGTCCACCGTTATGTCTCTTTATGAACAAGTTACCTGTGAAAACGTGGGCAGGATGGGACATAAATGAAGACTTCACAGCAACGAGAAAACAGACAAGGACAGACAGTGGTTGCTGACACCAGGAAGGAAGGCTGGGGACATTTCTAGGAAAGTAAGGCATTTGCCTGAAAGTGTGTAGACTGAGTTCTGATCCCCACAGAAGGCCACACCTGGTACTCTGTGCCTGTAATACCAGCACTTCCACAGTGACCCAAGAGCCAGGAGAGCCCCTGTAAGTTCATGGGACAGTTCACCTGATGGAGGCCAAGGTCAACAACAAGAGACTGTTTCAGACAGGAAAGAAAATAAGGACCAATGGATGAGCTTGTTCTCCGACCTCACACACGTGGGCTATGATGGTGCTTGTCTGTAACCCAATGTCAGGAGCACAGCAACAAAAATTCATATAAAATTACATGAAAAGCTCCCATGAATGAACAGAAAACAGCAAATGGGCCAAAAGGCAGGAGTGGGCAAACGAAAGAACAGCTAGTGAGCAGTGGACAGGAAGGTGCGGCTAACAGAAATACCACAGTCAAGTCCAAAAAAAAAAAAAAAAAAAAAAAGACACACACAATAGGATTTGGTTTTTCTTTCTTTGTACTTAAAACAGTTGAAAAATTTAGCCATAACATTATTAGCCAAAATATAAAAGGATACAAATATCACAAATTGCCTGTGTGAACTGACATAAAGACATTAAAAAGAAATGGACCCATATCCTAGTACAACTAAAGAAACTTGCATGCTCTGTGACTTGAAAGCCCACCTGTAGTTTTATACACTGGAGAGCGTCACACAAATAGACTGAAACACTGACGCTTTGTTTATAGGAAAAAGAGAAATAATTTAAATGTCCAACACAGAGAACGTGCGTATGATGTGTGAAACTCTCATGATAAAGTACTCCACACCGACTGAATTAAATAAATCCAAAACGTATAGCTTGGTGCTGAAGATATGGCTCTGTGTACAGGGGCTTGCAGCCAAGCCTGATAATCTGAGTTCTATCCCCAAAGCCCACAGGGTAGAAGTAAAAAACTGATTTCTGCAAGTTTTCCTCTGAACTTCACACATGTTTTATGGCATGCACACACAAGTGTAGCCACACATTAAAAATAAATCAGTAAATTCATGAAGATTTTTAAAAATTTAATCTGAATTATGTATAAAAGATGTTAGTATTTTTTTTTCCATTTTGGGGTGGTATTTGTTTATCCTTTGTGATTTTCATTTTCAAATAAAACATTTTAAACATAAGTGACCAGAAACATATCTACACATCTGAAATTGTAGGTTAAGATAAAGGTGAGTGTTTTTTATTAGATAAAGGTCTAATTCATAAAGGAGACACAACCATCATAAAACATCCACACATTTAAAAAGCCAAAGGGATTTATTTATAAAGTAAAGTCTATTAAAAACATGGAGAAATACTGAGAAAACTGTCATGGTTGTAGGAGATTTTCACTTACATTTCAGAAGAAATCAATAGATAAAAGGATAAATAAGAATATGACAGATTTGAAGATCAACATGATAAACCCAGATTAATAAATAGATTTTTGAACTTTGTAATAGAAAGCTAAATACTTATACTTTCCAAATACCCTTGAAATTAAAAGGAAGAAGAACTATGAATTACAGCACACACAAAACTGAAAATACCTAAACCATAGAAATACGACAAGCTTAGAAAGTGGTTACCTTAGGAACAGGCAAGATAGACAGACATAGTTTCCTGTCTTAGCTACTCTTCTATTGCAATGACAAGACATCATGACCAAGGCAACTTATAAAAGAAAGAGTTTATTAAGCTTGCAGTTTTGAAGGGTAAGTCTATGCCCATCGTGGTGGGGAGCATGGCAGCAGGCAGGCAGGCATGGCACTGGAGCAGTAGCTGAGAGATCACATCTTTATCCAAAAGTAGGAGGCAAAGAAAGCTGAGTGGGCCTGGAATGGGCTTTTGAAACCTCAAAGCTCACCCCCAAGGCCACATCTCTTCCCAGGACACAACCCCTCCAACAAGGCCACGCCCCATAATCCTTCCCAAAGTAGTCCTAACAATTGGGAGTCAAACATTCAAACTAGATTAGCCTTCGGAGACCGTTCTCATTCAGACCACCACATGCCCCTCACCAAGTTCTATACAGAAAGTCAGAATACCTCTAAGACTTACCTCAGGGGCAAGGCCCTCCCTGCTGTCCTGAGATGAGATGGGAGCATCTTTCCTGAGAAAGAAAAGGAACAGAGCTGAGTGGAGATGGCCACAGTCTGGATTCATCTTAGTCTATTTTCCCTTTGTCCCAAGCCCTCTCTTCCATGTAAACCCCCTCTTTCAGGACAACTTGCAATGATTTGCCATAGAGCCTTTGGTGGATAAGAGCCTTTACTTCCTGTTAGGCAAGTTTGGTAGCACAAAAAGGCAAGCAGGAACGAATAGAAAAGGCAACAGTTGAGGGGAGACGAGGTTGAGGTGATCTCCATTGGCACAAGACATGCCATCTGCAAAGTACACATCTTTAGCCACCCGGATGGAATCTCTCTGTGGCTGACTTAGCCTATTTGATTTGGTGGCTGTGATGAGCAGTTCATGTCAGTTGTCTACGGTCATGCGTGAAATGGCAGAACAGACTCGGGCTGAGCCCTCCCGTAAACCTGAGCTGGAAATAAATAGAAAGATTTATAAAGGGGAGATGCAATTCCTCAGCTACACTGATTTAAAGACAGTGAAGTAAATGGGTTAAACTGTTCACTCGGGTGTTTCATGAAGCACATCTAATGTGTGGTTTTGTGACCTGAGATGACTCTGAGTCTGCCATAAATCAAAAAGCTTAGCAAATATTAAGATGGTAAATATTACCTGTGTGGGACAGGTTTGATGTCCCATCCACTATTAGCTAGGAAGCCCAGAGCTCTAGAAGACACAGGCTGGCCTCTCACAAGGCCAAGGGAACTTTCTCAGAGGGAATAGAAGTGGCCAAGCTAACTTCGCCAGGGAAGTTTCTAGGAAGGAGGTCTGCCTTTGTGATAGGTGTGTTATGCTCTCTTTCAACCCCTGCTGCTGAGATCCCCAGACCATATGATGGTGGCTATTGTCAGAGAAATGACCCTAAACCACCCAATTCAACTCAGGGTATGCTGTTTGGGAAAAGGGTCTCCCAAAGGGGCAGCTTCATGAGATCAGCTTAGGAGATCTCAAGTAACAGAGACTTTTCATCCAAAGTAGGAAAACAGATAGGAGGGCAAACAAAAACCAGGCCTCCCTCTCTTTCCCCTTATACACTGACAGCCAGCAGTGGCCACGGATCTAGTAAAGATCTGGGACTTCCAACCCAGCACTGGAAAGACCCGCGATTCATCTGATCCTAAAGGATAGCTACAGCCCACGAGATCTGTACTTTTCCATCTTCATGGGCCTCGGGAGCCCCAGAAGAGCCTGGGGGCAAGGAAATGACTGGGGGTCCTTCCTAGCTCCTTCTGACAAACCAGCACTGATGTGTGACTTCCCCCCACTGAAAATACATGTAAGATCTCACGGAAAGAGAAAAATCTATCTTGCTTATTTTGTAGAAGCCAAAATCAAGGTCTGGAGAAGACGTCAGCAGGCTAAAACTTTAACAAAGCTGCACAAATTTCAAATAAGACACAGGGTTACATGGTGTGATGGTTCTATTGTCAACAGTATCTATAATCACCTTGAAGACAGATCCCTGGACAGACAGGTGAGGGGTTTTCTTGCTTAGGTTAACCATGGAAGAAAAGCACAGCAACATCGCATAGGCTCGGGTCCTAGACTGAATAAGAAAGAGAAAGTGAGCTCCAGTGTTTACCTCTCTCTGCTGCAGTGGAGGCAATGTGACCACCTGCCTTTTGTTCCTATAGCCATGCCGACCCACCATGAGGGGTTATACCCCTTAGCTGTGAGCAAAATAAGCCCTTCTTCTCTTACACTGCAGAATAGAGGCAGGAGGATTCCTAGACACTCTGAACAGCTAGCCTGGTCTATCTGCCAAAGTCTTGAGCCAATAAGAGACTCATTCTCAAATAGTAGAAGATGCCTCAGAAGTGACAGTCAAAGTTGTCCTCTCAAATGTCTGTGTCCATATGTGTGTGTGTATGTATGTGTGTGTGTGTGTATGAGTATGTATTAGTGTGTATGTGTATATATGTATGTATGTATGTATGTATGTGTGTGTGTATGTGTGAGCATGTGTGAATATGTGTGTGTGTGTGTGTGTGTGAATGTATTGTGAGTGTATGTGAATGTGTGTGTGAATGTGTATGTGTGAGTGAGTGTATGCATGTGTGTGATTGTGTGTGTGTGATTGTGCATGTGTGTATGTATGTGTGTGTGAGTGTGATTGTGCATGTGTGTATGTATGTGAGTGTGATTGTGCATGTGTGTATGTATGTATGTGTGAGTGTGTGTGAGTGTGTGTATGTATATGTGTGTATGTCAATGTATTGTCTGTGAATGTGTGTGTGTCTGTGTGTATGCACATAC
Organism: Arvicanthis niloticus; assembly: GCF_011762505.2. Classification (NCBI taxonomy): domain Eukaryota; kingdom Metazoa; phylum Chordata; class Mammalia; order Rodentia; family Muridae; genus Arvicanthis; species Arvicanthis niloticus. Next base: position 63,867,000 of record NC_047667.1, read on the forward strand.
ATGTGTTCACATACAAGAAGGAAAAAGAATAGGGAGATGGGTGATAGAAAAGTTAGATTCTGGACATTGCACTGGATAGGTGACTAAATGTTAAAAAACCAAAGTACAAGTTTCTAGGTGGTGAAATGGGACCCATGGCAGATTCTAAGTCACAGTGCAGTATGCTCACCACACTGTTCCCCACAGTGCAGGGTGGTGACTTAATTCAAGATGGCATGAACTAGGCTCCCCTGATCTGCCCATCCAGTCAACCATCCCTCTCTTTCCACTGTTCTTCAGAGCTTAGGGAAAGGTTTCATCTTGTCCCTGGGGAGAATGAAGAAAGAAACGAGGCATACAGGCTTGTTTTGAACTTTCTCCCAATGTCTAACCAAATGACTACCTTTAAATTTTGAATTTTTAAGGGTATTAGTCTCCATTATTATTTGTCCAGGAGTCCATAATAGCCTCATTTTATTAGATCCGACTTTCCTATTTAGACAACAGAGCCGAGGAGCCTCTTCAGAACAAGCAAATAATATGCATTTTCCAAGGTAATTTGCAGACACAAATACGTATGCGCCGCTCAGATTACCAAAAGGACAAAATCACCGAGAAGACGGTGCTGTTTAGTAATTTCAAAACTAAACATTTTTGCACCCAAACAGAAACACCTTCCATGTCCTTGAAAGGTCTCTGCAGCCCGCTAGATAAATTGCATCTCATTTTTACCACCCTCCCAGATGCTGTTTCTGATGGCTTTGAAAAAAAGAGCGGGTAGCACACCATCTTCAAACGCATGTGCAGAGTCTTCAGGAATGGATGTTCCTGTCACTGTCCCATCCTACAATCAACTGCACAGCACAGCCTCATGTCTCCTCTCAGAACCACTCTCAGATAGGGGTTAGAGCATAGGCTGCTCTGAGCCTCCAGTCTGTTCCACTCCCTGTCTCTGGGGACAGCCCTGTCTGGGACCGTGATCCTAGCCGAGGAGAGCCCAGCTATTGGCTGATATCCACCCAATGCCCACCAGTAGGCTAATGGGAACAGTTGCTCCCTCTACTGCACATCCGGGAACCACTGACCTAAACTTAGTCAGAGGCCAGCATTCAGAGACCTTAGGAAGAAAAATGTGGGCCAGGGAGACTCGTAACAATCTGGAAAATCAGCTTCAGAGAGGAAACCTGGGAGTCTCTCAACCCCTTTTAAAGGAGGGAGATGCAAGGTTCTGGATTCTTAGAAGGGGGCTGAACATCAGTTGCCTCTGAACCTTGGGCCAGACCTGGGGTAGGTGACTCCCCACTGTTCCTACAAATGGGTACAGTTCTCTGTCTCCCTCAAAGAAGCTCCTTCTACCTTTCTTTGCTCAACCCCACCAGCCCAAGCGCCCCAGCTGCTCCTACCTTCTCTGTGAAAATGTCTCTAGATTAAACTCGCTCCATTTTCACCACAGTCTAACAGGGCAGATATGGAAACCGTGAGTGGCACAAATCACAAATCGCGTGTGGGAGTCCGTCTGCAACTCAAGACAGTTGGTTAGATGGGCGAGGGCGTGTGTGTACATTTGGGGTTAGGACTTGTCCTGTTCCCTCCCCTATAAGTCGCATGGGCTTTATTTCTTTCTTAGAAGTTTTCTTAAAATAAGATGAGCTTATTATCAAAACAAAAACGGATAAGTAGAAATGGATCCCGGCTTCCAATGAGCAGCAGACAGGCATGACTCTGTGCCTGTTGCGCTAGAGCAGGGACTCATAACTCTATGCCAACTCCCTCAAACAGGCAAGAAGCAGAAGCCAGGCAGAAGGTGAAGGAGAGGTCACTGTGCCTTCTGTGGTCTATGGGGTCTATCTTATAATCACCTCTCTGGTGACAGAGTTTTGTGCCACATGTTGGCCTGTGCGTTGGTAATCGATGAGAGAGAGAAAGGCGAGGTCGTTATTAGTGTCAGTCAGGAGACTGTGTCTGGCACTGGCTGTTGGCGCTGCCACGTGACATGGCATCACAAGTGGACAGCATTGCCTAATGTCTCTTCATTCTGCATGAGGACCATTTAAAAATTGTATTTGATGTTTGTGTGTGTGTGTGTGTACACAAAGGTGGAGTATGCATGATGCATGTCCACATGTGTGTGAAGATGCACACTACTGTGTATACGTGGAGACAGAGACAGACAGACAGACACACAGAGAGAGAGGCAGACACATAGAGACAGAGAGAGACAAAGAGAGAGAGAAACAGAGAAATTATATATTTTCTTTAAAATTTTTAAGAACGGATTATTGACTTTTAATGGAGCTCCCATAGTGTCCGTCTCAGGAAGACATGCAGACACAGAACCAAGTACCTCTAAACCTGTTACAAATTAAAGTACCCATTGCCAAACATCAAACATCATTTCATTCTCAAAGGCTCCTAGGCTCCATCAGAAGGCTGGGAGAGTCACAATGGCCATTTAATGATGAAGCTTTCAGGTGCTCTTGTGTTAACATGGTCCAACGTAGTGTCAAGTTGGGAAGAATAAAGGTTAACTTATTCTATTAGTCTCAATTGTCATAAGGATTTTACCCAACAATATGGTTCATTAGATGCTGAATTTAACAATTATATTCACCGTGATAGAAATTATTCAGACAGATATGATCTGAATAGTTGTGATTTATTAATTTAGACACAAATTTAATTAGCAATTGATTTCCATTGTGTCTCTATCTGAACAATAAGGTTTATGGGAAAGCATCCTGGAAAAAAATGTCAACTTAGAATCAGGTAACAATAAAGGAGGTAACCTCTCTGCTTTCAGAAATGTGATTACAGCTTTCACTTGAAACAGAACAACAGAAACCACCCCAGGCAGTTTGAAGAGGTGGCTATTTCCTTCTACCTGAGATACTGCTCCTGACCCGGGAGGCATTGACACCCAAGAGGACTTCACAGATGCGCCCACACAAACTCACAGAACACAGGACGAAGAGAGCCGTGTCTCACAGCTCTGAAAAAGGACCTGACAAAGGCACATAGGGAAAAATGGCTTTATTCTGGCTCCCAGCTTTAGGGTGTGGTCCATCATGGCAGGGATGGCCTGGAGCATGCCTGTGGTAGGTGCTCCCATTGCATCCATAGTCAGGAAGCAGAGAGAAATGGATGCTGGTGTTTGGATCGTTCTCTCTTTGTATTCTGTCAGGGACCCCAGTCCATGGAACAGTGTCCCACATTTAGGGAGGTGGGTTTTCCCACCTCAATTAGCCCATCAAAACTCTCTTTCACTGACAAGCTCGGGGAGGGGGGTCTGTTTCCATGGTGATTATATCAAGCCCTCTGTTCTCCTGGACAGACTGGATACTCAATCTTCAGCTTTCCGTACAAAGGAGAAGCCTCTTGTGCCTGACCTCGCCAACCCCCCAAGCTCCTGGTTCACCTAGAACCACAGTTCTTTTTTATCCCTTTTGGCATCGAATACAAAAATAATGGCATTGACCGTATAACATATGAGGGGAAGGAAGGGAAACAGGAAAGCTTGGCTTTAAAAGAGGAAAATGGAATTTTTTTCTCTCAGTTCTTTGGGCAGTCCCAATAACCAACCCCATTCCTGCTTAAACCATACTTCATACACCAGGAACAACTTTTCTTTCCAGTAAAAGAAACATTTGGCATCTCATGTATCTCGGGGTAGGAGAAAGATAAGCTAGGGAGGATGGAAAGAGTGGAGGAAGGCTTGGAGTGCTTTGTCTTCATTCCTTATCTCTCTGCCTGTCAGCATCAGCATCAGTCCTAATGGCTTCTCTCCTGCTTGTTCCCTGTCTTAGACTACCAACCATCCTCACCTACATGCGTCTAACAGATAAACATACTGATAATAAAAGTAGACAACTTGATGCTTATATTTTGGTACCTAAATATAATTTCCCAGTAGAAGAAAGGACACTTAGGTGAAAATGGCCACTCAAGTGGCCTTGGACTACAACCACAGACGATCCAGTGAAGGGCAAAAGTGAGCGGGAAGAACTGGCCTCGTGTGGGCAAGAAAGGCTAAAGCTCAGTCTCAGTATCTCAGGAAAACAAGATTGAACCAGGCAACAACATCAAAAATTAAGCACAACCTTGATGAACAAGCATGGTGTTCCAAAACCCATCCTTAACCCCACAGATAGATACACGTTGCTCTTGATCCTCATGATAGAAGGTCTCTCTGCTGCAGACAGAGACCATTACGGAAAGCCAAATGCAGAGAACGACTGTTGAGAACCCAACCCCCCCACGCAAGGCATCTACAATGCAACCTAAGGCCTGGGGAACATTGTAGAAGAGGGGACAGAAAGAGCAAAAGAACAGAGGACAAGGATATCTGCTGACATATATCGTCTCCTAAATAGGACAGGGAAGCTGTATCCAATCTGCTGCCTAATTAAGGCCTGGACGACACCAGTTCACATGCCCACAGGGGTGGGCAAAATCTTGCAAGTTCCCATCTCTAGATGAAGAGATGCAGGCAACGGATGACTACTGAAAATCAGTTTTCCCTAGGGATGAAACCTTTCATTGGTCATCTAAAACTAAGTTGTCACCCTTAAAAACATGTACGTATAAACAATACTAAATAAACTCAGCGATTTGTATTTATATATTTATAGTGTACCTATGCATATACATATGTGTGTGTGGTATGTTATGATAATTAATTAAAGAAAAAGAAGTCGTCAGTTTAAAAGAGAGAAGGGCAGGGAGCATGGGAAGAGTTAGAGGGGTGGTGGATGATGTAGATACAGTTCTCATGTCTGAAACTATCTAAATAAAGTTTAAATGACAACAAAAGAAAAATCTAACTCTTCATCAAAAGGAAATAAAGAAGAAAAGAAAAAGGTGCAGGTTCCAGCTTAGAGAGGACCCAGCTGCAGAAGGCTGGAATAACTAGCAGAACACACCAGAGACATTCTAAATACAGTATTTCTCAATGCATACATACTAAATAAATAAACAAAGAATCAACCTACCACCTCAGTTGAGGATAGAAGGAAATCAGCTCATCACTCTGAGAAAGGGCCATTAATGGGAACGATACAGCATCATTGCATGAACTGTTCCCTGGAGGAACTGAGAGCTGCTGATGAGATGCCTCTTTTTATAAAGCTGCCTCAGGAAACACAGTTGAGCACAGAGTAGTAAAGCCTGGATATGACCATTCTGTAAAAGAGTAACTAATCTCATCAAGGTTAGCTGACATCACAGGAGGAAGCCCATACAGCATGTGGCTCTGTGTAGCTATCAATCACCCTTTGGTAAACACTGAATCTAATCCAGTCTCTAGACTGAGCACCCATTGCCAGGGCATACCTGAAGAAGATGCACACACATTATGTATTCAGTGCCTTGGCAAAACCAAGCATGTGGAAAGCTTCACAAGACAAATCATGCTTTTCTTTTAAACTAGAAATCGCACAGAACATGCAGGGAGGGAAGAAAAGAAGAGGAGAAGGAGGGGAGGGGAGGGGAGGGGAGGGGAGGGGAGGGGAGGGGAGGGGAGGGGAGGGGAGGAGAGGAGAGGAGAGGAGAGGAGAGGAGAGGAGAGGAGAGGAGAGGAGAGGAGAGGAGAGGAGAGGAGAGGAGAGGAGAGGAGAGGAGAGGGATAGACTAATGACAGGCTTTGGGTCCTGTCCATCAAGTGTGATCCACAGGCTTTCCTGTGTTCCTTCCTTCCAATACAGTATTATAAAATCATCAGGGAAATTGGAACACCGACTGGATGTTTGATGATATTGAATTATGTTTACTAACTATGATAATAGTAGTGTGGTAATTTTTAAATTTTATTTATTTGTGCATTTAGAGACAAGGTCTCATTGTATAGCCCTGGCTAGCCCAGAGCTCACTGTGTAGGCAAGGTTAACCTTAAATTCATGGGGACCTACCTACCTGCCTCTGCCTCCTAAGTGCTAGAATTCAAGGTGTACATGACTACACCTGGCTTGGAGAGACTCTTGTTTTGTAGAGATGCAGACGGACTCTGGTAAGATGTTATGAAGCAGTGTCGGGCTCAGATGGGGAAGTGAGGCGAGGAGGGAATAGCCCTAGAAGGTCTGGCTCTGTGGTCTCCAGGTCTCAGACAGGTAAATCAGCAACGTTGCCCCTCCCTCCATGCCTGGCCTGCTCTAATTCTGACTCTCTGTGAATCCTGGGATTAGGTCCATACAACACCTCAAAGGAGAGGTATCTCTAGATGGATATATAAATAAGACAAAATTTGAATCCCTATAATAAAAATACAAAGTTCTTTAAATTGGTCTTGTTCCTTTTAGGCAAACCATAACTTTTGGATAACTGGTGGCGACTTCAGACTTGCTATCAATCCACACCAGACCGTGAGCCCTTTCCTATCAGAACAAGTTTAGCTTTGATTGATTGGTGTAAGACAGACAGCACACATTTCTCTAGGCAGGCTTTGTCCTAAGAGCTGGAGAGAGAATATGGAACAAGGAAAGCCCTGCCCAGGGGGCACTTGTCTTGCAGAATTGAGACTGGATGGGTCAGCGTCATGGCTTAGACAGAAACAGGACTTTGCAGATTCTCACAGCTCAGAACTGAAACACCAGAGCACACCTTTTCTGAAAGGCAGGTAACTGAGAGAACACACTGGTGTTAACATGAACAGGCAGAAAGGAGGAGAGACCCAAGGACTCTGGCAATTGTAATGGGAAAGAGAAATGGAGTCCCAGCTCTGAGTGGGCAGGGCTAGCACAGAGGAAAGGGGGCAGAAAGGGAAAGGGAGTGAGGTACAATGGGGAGATTGCGGCAGGATGGAAAACAGGTTGGGCTTAGCTGACAGGAACCACGAAGAGCCATCATGACATGGTCACAGGCAAACTTCCCTTTCCCAGACAGCATCTCCCTAGTGGTCCAGTGTGGCCCAGCAGGACATCACTGACACAAATACATTGAAAACAATGTCATACAGAGAGATTGGGGTCAGAGGCACAGGATGAAGGTATGAGAATTCCTTCCCTGGGGAGATGTAAACACCCTTCTCATAAAGTCCCAATGGGAAACAAAAAAAAAAATCAAAGTTCAGTTCTACTAAGTTCACCCTAAGAGGTCAATAAGCTTTAGGGGCTTGGTTACAGAATATGGTTGCAGGGTCACTGGCAGGACAGTGGATAAGCTCAGAGCGGCAGCCATATTGGAAAGCTGTCACCCAGCATAGAGAATGGCTCCCCCACAAAGCTGCATAGAGGGAAACCCCTGTCAGTTATAACCCCACCCCCACCCCCCAGACTGTGTACTCCAGCACCTTCAGAAGCTTTGCAGCTAGAGAAGATTATACAAATGCTAGCAAGAGTAGCTGGAGTCTAAGGTGAGAGTCCAATGACTCTCCTCAGCTCTCCTCCTCTGGGGGAATGTCACCAGGCCACAAGCCTCCTGATGTATTCCAGCCATGAGCACAGCTGACTTGGTGATCCAGTTCACCCACAAAGTTGCTTGCTTTCCATTTAAGGCTTGGGCAGTATCTAGAAGACATGACTGAAGATAGGTTGATAGAGACTGTCTGTAAGGCCTGATTCCAAAAACCTTAGTCATGGGTAATCGAAAGACTGTGACCCGCAGTGTCCCCTCCACATAGGTCAGTCAGTATGTCTGTCACCTCAGTACCTGCATGGGTTTCATGTGAGGTGCTGGGGATCCAGCCTATCAGGTGCAAGTTTGGCCATAGTGAAAGATGAGCTAATCCACCCAGCCTGAACTCTGGCTGAGGGCTCTTTCCTTCCTCATGACTGGTGCTAACACAGGAGAATGAGGCTCTTCCACACACTTCCACTATCCCAAGGAACTCCTAACCTACAGGGGAGCAACACACAAAAGGAGTGACTATCCCTGGCCTTTGTTCTCTCCAAGGATCACACAGCACAAGACCCAGAGTAAAGTCCAAGTTGGCAGAGGCAATGAACCTCTACTCTTTCAATACAACCACCCAAGCAGGGACAATACTTGGTATTTTTTTTAAACATATTCTTAAAGATGTATTTGTTTATTTAATTACATACACATGAGTGTCTTTCCTTCCTATATGTATGTACGCCACATGCACGCTGAGACCAGAAGAGGGTGTTAGACCCCTCAGAACTGGAGTTGTGAGCAGTTGTAAGCTGCCATGTGGGTGCTGGGAACTGAACTGAGGTCCTCTGCAACAATCTTAAGACCTTGAACTCCTGATCCTCCTGCCTCAATCTCCTGAGAAGCTGACATTACAGGCCTAGGTTAATTCTTTTATTACATCTTCTTTTGTTTCTCTTGCTCTCTCTCTCTTTCCTTTCCTTCTGATGGTAAAATGCTTCTCTCTCTCTCTCTCTCTCTCTCTCTCTCTCTCTCCCTCTCTCTTCTTTACATGCCTCTCTCTTTGTAACTGAGTCTTGTCCACATTTTTCTCCCCAGCACCCTCCTCCACTTTTACATTTTGGGTCTTCTAACCTTTCTTTTGCTATTATTCATTTTTTTGTCTTTTTAGAAACACCATCCTTTAAGACTTTCTGATTTACACCATTTCTGCCTCAGTATGCCTGCTGTTTCTAAAGTTCTGAGTGTCATAGCTGGTGCCTGACATTGTGTCTTTATGTGAGTCACTGCTGTCTGCTGCTCTCTGTGTACAAAGCACTGGGAAATCAAATCTACAGTGTGCTACAAGCTTCTTTGCTGCAGAGCATACCTCCCAGCCCCTCCAAGAAAGGACACTCATTTACTGTATACAAAATCCACTCCCAGGAGAACTTCTATAAACATTTTACACAAAAAATGGATGAGATTAAAACTCCACCACAATAACCTGGATTTAAGTTTGCATAGATGTTGGTGGGAGTTTCTAAAGACCCACTCCTGGTCACCCACCCACATAGCAGAAGAGAGAGATGATTTTTAAAAGAATATGGAACCATGCTTATGATGGACTGCAGCAGAAACCACTCCTACATGCTTTCAGACCATAGAGACTAGAAGAGTAAGCATCGAACCTCCTGCCTGCACATTTACCTGGTTCTCAAGATATAGAGGTGGGGGATCTTAGAAGAACAAGGTGATAAGCTACCTCAGTCTGTATATCTTAAAAGGAGTATGAGGGAGGTCACATAAAAGAGGCAGACAAAAAACAAGAGTATGACAGGGAGTAGTCAGGGATAATGTACCCGCAAAGACCTGCCTCCAGTGACCTATATCTAGGCTCTACCTCTGAAAATCCCTACAGCCTTCCCCAGACATCACCACCAGCTGGGCACACAGGTTTAAAGCACATGGCTTATGGAGAACACGTGAAATTAAACCATAACTATGATTAAAGCCAAACTTACATATTTTTAAAATCTAGAACATGCTTAAATACAGAATGAAGGCATAGAAACTGTATTCAGTAAAATAAGAGCAGAATTTTGCCTTAGGAAAGACGGGAACATCTAGGTGCAGGAAGTATTTAGAACCCCAAACAGTCAGGATTAGGCATGAGCTCTCATGGGACAAACCACCTTAAATGTCAAAGTTATAGAACAATGAACGAGAGAGTATGAATGAGAGGCCCCAGGTGAAGGAGACATACCAGGTTACTTGTGAAGACTAACCCAGCAGAATAAAAGCAGACTCCTACCAGAAACCCTAAATGGCAAGAGACCAGGATGTGGTTTATTTCAAGCCCTGAAAGAAAACAACTGCTAACTAGGTTTTTATATTCATGGGCATTCACTTTGAGAATCAAGGGAGGATCAAAACCTTCCAAGATATATCTAACCTAAAGGAATGCATGGTCAGACTTGTAGAAGACACTTAAAGGAAATCCTACACACTCTCTCTCTCTCACACACACACAGAGAGAGAGAGAGAGAGAGAGAGAGAGAGAGAGAGAGAGAGAGAGAACCATAAGGGCACAGAAAAGAATAAATCCCACTGAACAGTAGATAAACCAGAATTAGAAAAGAAACAAACATAATAACAACAAAATGATAGGAATTTGCAGATGACCTCAGACTACAACCCCGAATATAAATGGCCTGACTTCTCCAATAAAACACATAGATTGGCTGATTGAATTAAAACCAAGATCCAACTGTTTGCTGCCGACAAGAAACTAACTTCACCGGCAAAACATACAAAGAAAATGGGAAATGCTATCCCAAGCAAATGGAATCTGGAACTAAACAGGAGTGTACTTACATTTAATAAAGTCACCCTCAGACAAAAATTAATCAAAAGAGACAAGAGAATTTCTACATACTTCTAAAGAAATAAAACATAATGATTATAGATATACATGCATTAAATACCATTGCACTCAATTCATGAAACTCACTCTATTAGAAATAAAGGGACAGATGAGCCCTAACACAATAATGACAGGTGTCTTCGGTGCCCCCACTCTGTCTTCCTCATACATACCAAAAGAGTCAAAACTAAATGTCAAAGTCAAACTACACTATAATTCAAGTTAACTTAACAAGACACCATTTACAGAGAATAATAAAAGGATATTCTACCCAACAACACATTTTTTTCAGGAGCTCATAGAATTTTGTTTTTCAAAATAGACCATACTTTAGGTTATAAAAAAAATTCAAAATGATAGAAATATTATCTTACATCGCATCATATAAAAAGGAAATGAAATGAGAATTTAACAGTAAAAGACATCAAAGCAACTAAACAAAAATACAGAAATTGAATGATACACATATATACATATTTTAAATATTTATTTATCTTATGTATATGAATGTTTTGTATGCATGTATGTTTGTACACCAGAAGAGGGCATGGTGTCTCATGGGATCACAGTTACAGAAGGTTGTGGAACCACCATGTGGGCATTGAAGATCTTTACCACTGAGCCATCTCTCCAGGCCGGAACAACATAGACTTTAACAATAAATCAACAATGAAGAAACTAAAGTAGAAATTTAAACGTGCCTAGAAGCCAATGAAAATTGCATGTCATTAGTGAAGAATATTGAGGCAGAGCAAAGTAAACCAATGCTTTGAGTTCTCACTGTCTGTGGGGCCATATTTACACTCCCTCATCACAAGTCCTTTCACCTGTCTGCTTTAGCAAAACACCATCCGACACAACTGACTTTCCAGAGAAACCATAAGTTTCCACTTCAGAAAATGGAAACACAACATACCAAATTTGTGAGACAGAAATAAAGCAGTTCCAAGAGGGAAGTTTTCAGTTATAAATGCATACATTAAAATTCAGAGAAAGATAAAAATAAATAACCCAATGTTGCACCCCAAGGTCTTAGGAAAAGGGCAAGCCAAACTGCAAAACAGAACAGGAAGCAGTAAAGATCAGAGCAGACCCTAATGAAATAAGAGTATTAAAAAACAGTACAGAGCCAGGGAGATGGCTCAGCAGGTAAAGATGCCTGCCTTTAAGCTTGATGACCCCAGTTCCAACCCCAGGACTCACAGGGTAGCAAGAGAGGACCTACTTCAGCAAGCTGTCCTCTGATCATCACCTGCACACCATGTCTTATGCAAGCCTATACTATAAATAAATAAATAAATAAATAAATAAATAAATAAATAATGAAAACAGAGAACAAACAATAAAAGGATCAATGAGACAGTCAGTTCCTTGAAAAGGTCAATTAGCCAAGCATTCTAAGAGAATGAGAAGACAGAAATAATATATGTATGTATGTAAGTATGTGCATATATATATATATGAGAAATATATATGATATGAGAAGGGAATAACAAATAATCATGAGATTATTCATGTGTGGTTCACACCATAAATGTCTCCCACAGGCTCAGGCATTGGATCACTTGGTTCCCCAGTTATTGGGACTGTTTGGGGAAGTTTAGGCGACATAGTCTTACTAGAGAAAGTGTGTCACGAGGAGAGAGACTTTGAGAATTGATAGCCTTGCTCTGCTTCCAGTTCATTCTTTTGTTTCATGTTTATAGTTAAAGATGTGCTCTCTCAGCTTGCTGCTTAGGCCTCCATGACTGCCTCTTGTGACCTGCCTCCCTGTCATGATGGGCCCTTGTTCCTCTGGAACCGTGAGCTAGAACAAACCTTCTCTTCCTTAAGTTGCCTTTGACTGTGGTGTTTTATCACAACAGCAGAGAAGTAACAAAATTAAGGGTTATTTTGAAAGCTTAGACCTCAATGAATTAGAAAGTCTTTAAGAAACATATAAATGTATAGACACATATAAGCCCCAAAAATGAACCAAAATTTTAAAATTTAAACATATTGACAGCAAGTAATGAACTTGACGCAATACAAAATCTACCAGCAAAAAGCCAGACCAGATTTACTGTTAAATTTTATCAGACCATTAAAAGAAACTAACACCAATTCTCCTCCAATGTTTTAATAAATTAGAAAGTGAATGAACATTTCCAAAACCATTCTCTAAAGTTACTATTACTGGGATATCAAAACCAAATCAGGACACAACCAGACAGAAAACACTACAGGCAAGCCTTGCTGACAAACATAGATGCAAAAACCATCAACAAAGCACACACAAACTGAACTCAACAACACATTAAAAAATATGCTATAATCAAGTAGATGTCGTTCCAGGGGTGCAAGACGGTTCACTATATATAAACCATTTATAATGTAGCACATACAAGGTTTAAAAACCACATAATAGTTCAATAGTGATCCACTAAACACCTATAGGTATAAAACCTTTGCAACCTATATTTAATAAGGGTTCAACCTCTCCTCTAGTCCACCACCCAGCAGAGGTAGTGAAAAAGAAAAGTTATTCGGATATGGGGGAAGTGGACCTGCTTAGCAATAGTTCTTTGGGGGTGAGCTAGACTTTCTTTCTCAGCAGTTTAGTCCTGTTGCAAACACTAAATATGACCCCACAACTGCATACCAGTCCTCTAGGCAGACAGACACCAGGCATGAACCAGCAACTATAGTTCAATCCTAAAGAAACTGCTGGACTCGCCAACTGGCCTGAGGCAAGACCGCAGAAGAGGCAAGCTGCCGCCAGAACCTCACAAGCAGTTCTTGGGTGAGTTTCTCTCAACGGCAGTGTTACCACAAGTTGAGCTCAACAATGCATATAAGGTAAACATGTTGTTAGCAAAGAAGAGTGAGGAGGACCAAACCAGGCCAATGCTCAGTGCTCATCTCCCACTGTCTCTGGAGTCACGCTTATATTTTTTCATCAGGGGTCCTTTCACTTGTTTGCTATAGCAAAACATCCTTTCCCCTGTGTCTGCTTGAGGAAAACATTTTTCACGTGTCTGCTTTTAACAAGACATCTTTTCACCTGTGTGCCCTAGCAAACCATCATTTGGCATAACTAACTTTCCAAAGAAACTAGAAGTTTCCACTTCCCAATCCCTGTAACAATTACAATGATATTGACCACAGAGATAAAAATAGTTCATAAAATTCAAATGGAACTACAAAGACCCTCAATAGTCGAAGACACCCCAAGCAAAAAGAACAACACTGGAGTATTCTAATAATATCCAACTTCAAATTATACCATGGAATCACAGAAAGCATGTCCAAAAAAAAAGTGTGGAACCAGAACAAAAACAGACACACAGACCATGGGCTGGAGACCTAAAATAAACCCACACATGGCTATAGATTTCTGACTTGATAAGAAGTACCAAAAAGAAAACTGACAGTATCTTTACAAATGGTGCTGGGAAAGTGAGTTCCCTCCATGTAATCCTCATCTGTCACCCTCAAAATGAATGAAAGTCTCACTGTAAGACCTCAAACTTTGAAACTAAGAAATCAAAACACCACAGAGAAAAGAAAAAAACCAATATACATGCATAGACCATCACTCCTAACTAGTGCCCAGATTATCAGGAGGGCAAGAAATGACAATGCACCTGCTTCTGATTTAAACATTTCCACACACCAAAAGAAACATTGAGTGAAGAGGAAGCCTGCAGAATGGGGGAGCCTTACCACTGTTCATCCAGCAGAGCAATAACACCCAGAACAGGAGTGACTTGAAGAGTCAAGCATCAGAGGGATAAGCCAATCAGGACATGTAGAAATGAAGTAAACAGATACTTTCCGAATACATAATTACAAATGCCCAATCGATGCATGAAAA
>NC_047667.1:66331059-66416059 GCF_011762505.2 Arvicanthis niloticus
ACCCTGGACTCTCTTACTATGTAGCCCAGGTTAATTTCAAACTTACTGTTCCCCTGTTTCGGCTTCCTCAGTGCTGGAATTATAGGTAGACAGTACCACATCTGGCTCCTGAAAGTCTTTATATTGTCTCACTTCCTTTTGTCATACTTGTTGTGTGAGCTATTCTTGTTTTAAAAGAAAGCCTGGCAGGGTGGAGCACACTTCATTTTCATCACCGGGGAGGCTAAAGAAGGAGGATTTGGAGCTGAGTTCAGTGTGTGTGGGGGTACATAATGAGACAGGAGCAGGAGAGATGGCTCAGTGGTTAGGACACCATACTGCTCTGCAGCGTACTGGAGTTCAGTTCCTAGCACTTAGGACATGCAGCTCACAACCACCTGTAACTCCAACTCTGGGGGATCCAGTGATCTGTTCTGGCATCAGAGGGCATGCGCATGCATGTTAACATACCTAACCCCCAAATAGATATAATTAAGAATCAAATCTTAAGTAAAACCTCAAAAGACAGATGGAGGAAGGAAGAGGAAAAAAAGGAGGAAGAACAAGGGTGACAGAGATTGGAGGAGAAAAAGGTTGAGTAAAGCCTGCTGTACAGTGTCCCCCAGACTTCAAGTTCAGCATTGTCTGGACGGGTGCCAGTGCTAAAGCCTGAACTAAGACTCCATTCAGAAATTTGTTTGCATACGGCTTGATTTCTTTTTGACCTGCCTTTGTTGGCCCTGAGGTCAATATTACCCGCCGCATCCTCTAAATTGTCGTTGGAATGGTGGAGCACTCAGAGGCGTGTGTGCAAGCGTGTGTGCGTGCGCGTGCATGAGTGAGGGGTGCGCGCATGCTTGGCAGTAGTTCTCCACAGTGGTCAGCACTCACACTGTCTCATTCTTCAGGCTTGGGCTGTGGAGACCGGAAAGTACCAGGAAGGGGTAGATGATCCTGACCCAGCTAAATGGAAGGCCCAGCTCCGCTGTGCTCTCAACAAGAGCAGGGAGTTCAGCCTGATGTACGACGGCACCAAGGAAGTGCCCATGAATCCCGTGAAGATCTACCAAGTGTGTGACATCCCCCAGCCCCAGGGTTCTGTCATTAACCCAGGTGAGGCCTGAGGCTTGGACAGACCCAGGGTTGGTCCCTTAGGGAGACAGGTTGACATCAGGCCTTTGCCTAGGAAGAGCTCAGAGATGGTATAAGGACTTACGAAACAAATGCTTTAAGCAGAAGGATGAGGGGACAGTTCTGTAGGACAGCCTCTCTTGGGACGGAGGAGTAACAACTAAAGGGTTTGCATTCCAAACCTGGCTCTCATAGATGGCTCTACTGCTGTTGGACTCCAGTTGAGTTAGTGGGCACATTGAGCCTCTGTTTCTTCAGTTTCAAGATGTGAACTCTCATCATTCTGCCTTTTCCAAGGTTACTTGTAGAACCAGTGGACATAACCTGTGCAAACTATTGTGCTCTCTATAAACGTTGGGTCAAGATAGTGTGGTTTGTAGAGTATTTCTGCTGAGAACATGCCACCCGATCCTCAGTGGATAATGAATACGAATGAATATGAAGACATTTAGCTCCATCCAGTCAGACCTTGCTGTAATGGAGGGTTGGTGCCTCCCTCATATGCCGCTCTCAAAGGTGAAAAGTGAGTCAAGATAAGAGACCTTGAGTTCAGTCTCTGTAGAAGGATTTAGGACTAGCTAAGCACACTGAGGTGTCTCTAGCCTGGGTGGTGGGCCAGCGGTTGAGATGTCAGTGAAACCAACTGCTCTTCTGTGGGCGCATGTGTCCTGGATAGGATCCACAGGCTCTGCTCCCTGGGATGAGAAAGATAACGATGTGGATGAAGACGATGAGGAGGATGAGCTGGATCAGTCACAGCACCACGTCCCCATCCAGGACACCTTCCCCTTCCTGAACATCAATGGTAAGTGGGGTGGCTGGTGGCCCCCAGGAGTGAGGAGGATGTGACTGACTTTGGCTTTGGAACTACTGACCCATCAGCCACCATTGCTCTGAGGGAGTAGGGATTGTGGTGGGCGGGGGGGGGGGGGGAAGGGCTCCCCAGCCAGTCTGCTGGTGTGTTAGTAAGCCAGAGTCACAGGCAGAAGACCTGATGCCTCAATTACCCCAAAGCAAGAGGGTGTGCTCTAGGGTTCTGGAGAACATCCAATTCAGAGAAATAGAAAAAGTGTAACTCATTCCCGGTGAATGATAAAGTCGGGACGTTACTTCAGAGAAGTGCTATCCCATTTATGAATTGTAGTTAAACTCCCAATAGTTTCCCTGGTATGAATTCTGAGTTATGTCCTTAACAGAATTCACTCTGCTGAAGCTGTGCCATGAAAAACTTGATTCTAGCTGATGGTACTTGGCCCGGTGGGTTTATCTACAAGAATCTTTTATCATTTTGATTTTGAAGGCATTTTGACAATTTTATTAGCGTTTAAAAGAAAACTCCCCAGACAGGCAAGCTGTAAATCTTGACAACTGCCAGGAGGAAGAAGATGGAGAGGAGGAAGAGAGAAGGCCATGTCGTTTGAGTTGAACTTATTTTTAGCAAAGGCAGCCACGTGGCAGAGTATGAATGAGGGACTCTATGGAAGGAGTAAGATAGCCCAGTGTGTTGGAGAGGTATCCTCAGACTTAGGCCAGTTTAGAAAAAAAAAAAAAAAAACAAAAAAAAAAAAAAAAAAAAAAAAAAAAAGCAGGCCTTCCAGAGTCCAACCCAGCAGCCTCGTGGTGGCTTTGTAGCCACACCCTCTTGTATGGACTTTTGAATTCAGCTCTCCAGCAGAGAGGAGTTGGAGAGGTTAGGACCTGCTGGGCGGCATCAGGGTCTGTGTCTATCTGTAGCTGTTCACCCAAAGATCCCCACTGTGCTCTGGACTGCCCTCTTGAATCATTCTTACCACATCTGCCTGTGGAGATGCTAGTAGAATGACTGACCACCAGCACACCTCACACTGTCTGCAAGCTCTGGGTCAGATGAGGTGATGTTTGCCACCTGAGAATTCAGTCAACCATGATGCTGCCTTAGGGTTTGGGCGTCGCTGGTTCTAGTGCATCACCTAGAGTGACGCAGGACACTGTTTGCTCTCAGCCCTTCTTCATTTCCTGCCTCCTTCTCTCCTTCTTCTTGTTGGTTTTGTTTTTTGAGTCAGGGTACTATATAGTTCCCTGCCTGGTCTAAACTTGTCATGTAGATCAGGCTGGTGTGGAACTCAGAGATCCACCTGCCTCTGCCTCCCAGTGCTGGGGTTGAAGGTGAGTGCCTTAGGTGCCTTTTTTTTTTTTTTTTTTTTTTTTAAGATTTATTTATTTTAAATTTTAGTTATATGAGTACACTGTACCTGTCTTCAAGCACACCAGAAGAGATGGTTGTGAGCCACCATGTGGTTGCTGGGAATTGAACTCAGGACCTCTGGAAGAGCAGTCAGAGCTCTTAACCGCTGAGCCATCTCTCCAGCCCCTTAGGTGCCTTTTGACCCTTGAAAACAAGTGATGGATACAACTTTCAGGGGCTGGAGAGATTGGCAGAATCTATTTTGGGTGGCTCACAATCATCTGGGCCCAGAGCATTTGCTGTCCCCTGCCTCTTTGGGCCCACACACATACATACAATTAAAAAGTAATGAAAAGAAATATCTAAAAAGAAAAAAAAAAAGACACCTTTTGTAGAGATTTTCCAATCTAGACAGTATTACTACACGCTGCTCTCTTAGTGAGTGTAATAACCAATGTATTTGGATGGCAAGGACAGAAGATCACTGCAAACTTGAAGCCAGCCTGGTCTAGTGAGAGCCTATTGCAAAACAGAACAGAACAGAACAGAACAGAACAGAACAGAACAGAACAGAACAGAACAGAACAGAACAGAACAGAACAAAACAAGAGTTGGGAACATGGGCCCTTTCTCAGATTCTTGGCTCACTCATTCTATTTCATTCCTTGAAAAGCTGTAACTTATTTCCAGTGTTCTGGCTTCTTATTTGAAACTACTACTGTGTTTCTTCATGTTTGAGGCCACCTCGAGTCTCTATTAGAGAGTTGTAGATATACATTACCAACAGAAATGTAAGATAGTTTCATATTGAACTAAAAGGGTCAAAGAACATCGGCTTCTGTTATTTCAGTGCTGGGGAGGTGGGCAGCGGAAGGCAGGTCTTCCTCTTATGGAGGCACAGAAGCCTAAGAGATGAGGCCTAGGTGGGGCCATGGACAAGCCAGCACTAATGGCAACAGGAAGTAGAGTTGGGATTTCCTTTTTTTTTTTCCTTTTGTTTTGAATATGTAGTTTAGATTGATTTGGAACAAGCACTCCTTCTGTCGTAACCTCCCAGGTGTTGGGATTATAGGCATGTGCCATCAAGCCTGCCAAGGACGAGGGTTTTCATTCTCTCTTGAAAAGCTGTAATTAGATCTGGTTGAATGAATAAATGTGGTTTACAATTTTTAACGGAATAAAAAGATAATCAGTTTAAATACTTTTTTTTTTTTTTTTTTTTTTTTTTAACATTTTTTTCCCCTTTCCTTCTCCCTCTTGCTCAGGCTTCTCTGGCTTATTTATTTATTTATTTATTTACTTGTTTGTTTATTTATTATACGTAAGTACACTGTAGCTGTCTTCAGACACCCCATAAGAGTGCATCAGATCTCATTACGGATGGTTGTGAGCTGGGATTTGAACTCATGACCTCCAGAAGAGCAGTCAGTGCTCTTAACTGCTGAGCCATCTCACCAGCCCCAGTTGAAAGACTTTCCTTGCATCCTATCACAGAGTGTTCTGCTTTATTTATCAATATAGACACATTTAGCTAGGTCTCTCAGCATTCTTTTAATTTTTAAAAAATTTTTTTATTTTAA
Source organism: Arvicanthis niloticus (assembly GCF_011762505.2). NCBI lineage: Eukaryota > Metazoa > Chordata > Mammalia > Rodentia > Muridae > Arvicanthis > Arvicanthis niloticus. Next base: position 66,335,914 of record NC_047667.1, read on the forward strand.
GTTTTATGTATGTCAGTGTTTTAACTGCATGCCTGTGTACCACATGTGTCTGGTGCTTGTGGAGGCCAGTAGAGGGTGTGGCATCTCCTGGGACTTGACTTACAGACATGTAAGCTGCCATGTGGTGCTGGGAATTGAACACGGGCTCTGGAAGAGCAGCCAGTGTGCTAACTGCTGAGTTGGTTTTCCAGCCCCCCTTTCAGACAGGTTAATATTTTATTGCATTTTTATTTATTGTGTGTGGGGGCACACACACACATGTGGAGGTCAGAGGACAACTTATAGGAGTCGCTTTTCTTCTATTGTGTAGATCTGGAGACTAAACTCAGGTTGTTGGGCTTGGCAGCAAGTTCTTTACCCACTGAGCTATCTATCTAACTCCTCTTTCGGACTTTATGATTATAAAATGCATTTGTTTTACTAGAACATTGGTACATTGACGAGGCCTGTTGGCTGAGTCAGTGGTACTTCCTTATGAAGACATTAGTGTGTACAGTCACTGTGTACACTCTGTGCAGTGCTCCCCTTATGAAGACATGGAGTCACCATGTAGATACTATGCAGTGCTCCCTGATGAAGGCATTGAGTCACTGTGTGCACTCTGTGCAGTGCTCTTCTTATGAAGACATGGAGTCCCCATTGCACACTTCAGCGCTTCCTTTATAAAGGCATTGAGACACCATGTACAGATGAAGCAGCAGAGCACCTTTCTTTTTTCTTTTTGTTTGTTTTGAAAAGATTTTACTTATTTGTTTTATGTATGTGAATAAATACACTGTCCCTGTCTTCAGACACACCAGAAGAGGGTATCAGATCCTATTACAGAAGGTTGTGAGCCTCCATGTGGTTGCTGGGAATTGAACTCAGGACCTCTTGAAGAGCAGTCAGTGCTCTTAACCTCTGAGCCATCTCTCTGGCTCTGGCAGAGCACCTTTCAGTCATACTGTTCTGAGTCAATTTACAGAGAAAGTTCCCTTGTCTCCATCTGATCTTTAGCAAATAGGGGCTTTTAAAGCAGTGAGCTTATGGGAGAAATAAAACGACTGGGAATCAGGAGCTGTGTAGCCACCTGGTCATGAGTCATGGGACCTGTGCTAGGCTGGGAGATCATAGCAGGTTATGGTTCGGTGACTCCTGTGTACCTACCTTGCTTGTTCTCTGAGCCTCAGGCCAGATGATAGTGCCCTGTGTGCTCACTCACTTTCTTCTGTTCTAGGTTCTCCTATGGCGCCAGCCAGCGTGGGCAACTGCAGTGTGGGAAACTGCAGCCCTGAATCAGTGTGGCCCAAAACAGAACCTCTGGAGATGGAAGTACCCCAGGCCCCCATTCAACCCTTCTATAGTTCTCCAGAGTTGTGGATCAGCTCCCTCCCCAGTAAGCGAGCCTGTTCTATATTGCTGGGGCTTCATCTCTTATTACATGGCCTTTCCTCCTTTGTCTCCCACCTCCTCTGTTCTTCTCCAGAAGTGCAGGGAATTAAACCAGAACCACTTGCATGCAAGGCAAACACCCCCAGACCTTGTCTGCCTTATTATTATTATTTTTTTTTTTTGAGATGTCTAGACTAGCTACCTGCCCTGCCCATGTGCTCTCTGTGTCTGCTTCTGAGCTGTGAGATGAGTTACTAGGGAAGTAAAGAAATGTTTGCCCACCCCCTCTTGTCTGTTCAGCTGTTCTGATTGGTAAGAGGTACAAGTTAATTATTGTTGTTCTTGGGGATTTGGTGACAAGGTGTGCTCTAAGACAGGGAAGTGCTAGGCCGTGGCATGGATTTGGTGAGGGACTTTAGGGACTGAGTTAGGTACACGTTTATCTTGATGAAGAATTAACTCTTTTCCCCTGTCATCTTTTCACACTCTTCATGATGGGACATGAACCTAAAATCTTGTCCAAGAAGCTGAGTAGCTTTGATAAGGCCTGTTGGGGTCAGGGGAGACTTGCTGAGTGAAAATGTACTTCTCAGGGAGCCCCCTTTTATAGCATGTGCAGAACAGGTTCAGGGTGTGTACTAGCATGTATGATTTCAGAAGGATGGCTTGGGTATTTTTTCTTGTTTCTCCAGTTACTTTAAAAAGTGAGATGCAGGGCTAAGCGTGTAGCTCAGTTGGTAGGGTGCTTGCCTAGGATACAGGAAGCCCTGGTTTTGATTCCTAACACTAAATAAAACTGGGTAGGGTTTCATACACTTAGAATCCCAGCGTTCAGGAACTGGAGGTGGAAGGATCAGGAGTTCGAGGCCATTCTTTGCTACATAGGGAGTTCAGGTTTAGTTTGGGTTACGTGAGGACTTGTCTCAGAAAAAAAAGTGAGGTGCAAATCAGACACTGTTGCCTATTCTCTGAAGATGTGGCCATTGTCTCTTCATTCAATAAACACCTTCCATGATGCACAATAGAGTAGCCACTAGCCACATGTGACTATTAATTTAATTAATTGACATCTAATAGATCCTTAGTCACATTCATTACACATGTTCTTGGTGCACACATGTGGCAAGCGGTTACCCATATTGGAGGGACAGTCTTGCAGTCCCCCTCAGATGTTGCCAATGTATCTTTACTTTTTTGTGACTTGGGATATCAGGACCATCAGTAAGTGGAGTTAGTTTCTAGACCCAAGGGTGTGGCAACTGAGAAGATAGTACATCTGGGCCTTAATCTCTTCTGCAAGGTGTCTTCCTGTGTGACCACCCTGGGGTATGTTGACACCTCCCTTTATTGCAGGAAGGATAACTATGGCAATGGCCTTCCTAAAAGCTGGTTGAAAGATGATGGCTTGATCTTGGTGGACTCTCATGAGTCTTAGGGATGGACAGACAAAGCAGAGCAACAGGACTCACTGTCATCTCTCACCTTGTAGTGACTGACTTGGACATCAAGTTTCAGTATCGTGGGAAGGAGTATGGGCAAACGATGACGGTGAGCAACCCCCAGGGCTGCCGGCTCTTTTATGGGGACCTGGGCCCCATGCCTGACCAGGAGGAGCTCTTTGGTCCTGTCAGCCTGGAGCAGGTCAAGTTTCCAGGTCCAGAGCATATCACCAACGAGAAGCAGAAGCTGTTCACTAGTAAGCTGTTGGATGTCATGGACAGGGGACTGATCCTGGAGGTCAGCGGACATGCCATTTATGCCATCAGGCTGTGCCAGTGCAAAGTGTACTGGTCAGGGCCATGTGCCCCCTCACTTGCTGCCCCTAACCTGATTGAGAGGCAGAAGAAGGTCAAGTTGTTTTGTCTGGAAACGTTCCTGAGTGGTAAGTGTGTTTTTAGAAGATTGATATTGGGAGATGCACCTTAAAGGTTTTTCTTTTTTCCCCCTCTTGTTCCTGCTCCTCCTCCTCTTCTTCCCTTTCCTCTTCCTCCTTCTCCTCCCTCCCCACCTAATCTTTCCTGGCATACAGAAAGGTCAAGGGAGAAGAGAACCCTGGTTTTAAGCTAGGACCAGGACTGGGATAGTCACAAAGGGAGTTGAGCTCCAGGACCATGTGCATGAAAGGTGTTTTGAAGTTGGTCATGGCTCCTTTGAGGGCAGAGAAAACAGTCTTGCCAGTACCTCTCTCCCCAAATGTTATATTATCTTTCACTTTGGAAGGTGAACTTGTTCAGCATAGCAAAACTCACACTCCTCTTCCTTCAGGAAATATTTGAGTAGTTAATTTAAGGAGGCGCATTTAGAAAAAGTATTGAGATATAAATTTATAATGTGTTTTGAATCCCAAGTCTATATCCCCAGTTTCCAGTAGAACCCTCTGAAATAAGACAAGTGGTATTTTGTGATGTTCAGCTTGGTAAACACTGGTCACATGTATCTGGTAAGCATGTAAATGTGACTGGTATGACCAAGGAGTAATTTAATTTTAATTAATTTAAAATTAATAGCCATGCATGAATTGTGGGTATGGTATTGGGCTGTCTGGAAGGCAACACTGATTAGCATACAGAGAATAATCCAGGAGTGCTTTTCCGTCTTCTGCAGAGCTCATTGCCCACCAGAAAGGACAGATAGAGAAACAGCCACCTTTTGAGATCTACTTATGCTTTGGGGAAGAATGGCCAGATGGGAAGCCCCTGGAGAGGAAACTCATCTTGGTCCAGGTGAGGAGATAAAAGACCATGACAGCAACTCTTCCCTCTGCTGGAGCTTTAGCCCCTGGTCTGAGTCCTGGTTGAGCATCTACTGGCCAATGTGTATTTTAATGCCCTCAGTGAGGCAGCAGACTTAAGTTTTGTGCAGTAAGACTATGTTGTAAATTCTTAACATTCTTAACATGGGTGAACAATTTAATGGACACTTCACCTTTCATTCTCCTGCTGATGTTAGGATCTTGCTAACCTTATGAAATGTTAACATTTTCCATCTCTTCTTATAAAACATTTTGGCCATGTTTATAAGATGTAAGTAACTGTGTTCTGGGACTTGTTGCAAGTCTACTTGGGGTTGTGCATGGAATTATACATTAAGATAGGCAGTGGATGCCTCTTGATTCACAGTTTTGCTAAGCTGCCATCTAGTTAGGCATGTGGAATGATGCTGCATCTAGGTTCCTTTCCTTGAATTAACCAACTTCTAAGGTGAACCTTGACTAGTGAAGATATAGGCGTTCACTAGTATCTAGATGTGGGTGGGGAGGCTAAGTGGGTCTCAGGGCCTCAGAGGTTCTTCATCAATGTCGGAGCCTCTCCTGCTACTTAAAAATGGCCGTTCTTCAGTGGAAACTCGTGTGCTCTTGCCTGAACAGGTCATTCCAGTGGTGGCTCGCATGATCTATGAGATGTTTTCTGGTGATTTCACCCGGTCCTTTGACAGTGGCAGCGTTCGCCTGCAGATCTCCACTCCAGACATCAAAGATAACATCGTTGCTCAGCTCAAGCAGCTGTACCGCATCCTTCAAACCCAGGAGAGCTGGCAGCCCATGCAGCCTGCCCCCAGCATGCAGCTGCAGCCTGCCACCACCATGCAGCTGCCGCCTCCTCTGCCTGCCCAGTGACCCAGACTGCCGTGCGTGTCCTCTTCTCTCCTCTCATTTTTATATTGTACATAAGGATTTTTTAAATTCAGATTTAGTCAACTTTTAAATCTCCTTTCTATAACCTCATTAGAAGTCTGAGACTTTACAAATATGCTTAGTTTTAAAAGTTCCTCTAACTTATCAAGATTTCATCCTCTGAGGGGTTCCTTTTAGATCTTCCATGGTTGGTGTAGGAGAGGTTTGATTTGCAAGTTTAGACACCAGGACTCTAGCTGCAGCTCTGTTTCCATCTGACTTTAGACAGATCGTTTAACAGGAGGGCATCAGATGCATCACTAAGAAATAAAAAAGTTTTGGAATGATGTCCAAAATTGCATTCGGCCTTAAAACTCTGACTTGATTATTTTCCTCTACTTGTATAAGACAAAACTGCCTGGAACAGGACCCTTCTGCATTGTTCTTAGTCCACATGTTTTCCCCTTCTTGCTTTCATCCAAGTTCCTTGAGCACTGATCTGATCTGAATTGAGCTCTGTTTGACCTGTTCTGCTAGTACAGTCAGCTGGCTCCCTGCTGGGGGAAGTAAGAGAGGAGCTGATTGGTTGCCTAGCAACCAGTCTTGATAGCTAAATAGAGATGGTGCCAAGGTCTGAAAGTCACCCAACCTGTGTGTGGAGTAAAAGCTCATAAAGTGAGTGTCAAAGGGAAAGCTGGTGACATGAAAAGCCAGAGGATTCCATGAGAGAAAGGTCGTCAGTGGAGGGATTCCAGGAGAGAGAATGTTCAGCCACGGAGGGACTCCATGGGAGAGTCATCATCAGCCGTGGACCTCATCACCACTCACACCACCTTATTTGTGAAGTTGATGAGAAACTTTGATTCCATGTGACTCAGAGCAGAGACTCTCCCTCATTTTCGTCTCAAAGACAATCTGGAGGGCGTTGGGCACCTAGGATATACTCCGACGACAAAATGGATGGTTCTTGTTCAAAGATTTCCAAGAGTCTTCCTGACATTCGGATTTTTCCATTTGTGAAAAACAAGGTGTTGCCTATGTTAAAGGTCTGGACAGTGCTCTTCTGGGAAAAGTTCAAACCTGCTTATATCACTTGCTATGAGCAATGGGGACAGTGAAGAACAATGCAGCTATGTCTCACGGAGTGTCTGCCCCAGTCCCTTCTCATAATTTGAATTCTGAGACTTAGATGAAAAGCAAGATGCATCTCTCTGGGTATAGCGTCAATCCTGTTGAATACCGGTGTCACAGGGACCACGCCTCTCTGTACAGTCTGCTGCCCTTATGCTAAGAGTAGCACCTTCTGCTTTTCTAGTCACTCAAAGTTGGGGTGCATTTAAAGTCTAAAAGCTCAACTTAATCTTGGGTAGCTGTGAGACTTAGGATGCATAAGCTTTGGTTTAAAGTTCTCTACGAGATTATTAAAAGGAGGACAAAGAGAAATCTGAGTGAGTTAAGAAAGGCAGGTATCTGTGAATAAGAGCACAGCATAATTGTACACACATAGCCATAGTAGGCTCATGTCAGAGTAAAACTCTTTGTATGCTAATTAAAATTTTTAAAGAGAAGTTTAGGTAAAAGTTTAAAAGTTGGACTTTTATTGACTAGGAATCATGCAAGGCCTAGGGACTTTATTTTATTTTTTGGAGGAAATGAGTAGCATCACTTGGTGAGATGAAGTGAGGGAGTCTTGATTTGTGGATGCTCCATCTGGGAGCTCAAAGTTAAAAATAACCCATTATAGAGAAAGTGGGTAGGGACATTTCCTTTCCCTTCTGTCAAATGTCAACAGGTTATGAGGAACAGCCAGACAACAGGATCTGGTAACGAATGGTGCAAAAATATGTTCTAAGGGCTACGGATTGAGTTTTTAGTGTATGATTATAATGAAACGTTGACAAACCTGTTGGGACAATGAATGATTTTGTGTGGTCCTAACTAGACAGTCCAGTTTCTTTCTTGACTTGCATCTGTTTGGGAATGCTGGGAGTACATGCAGGGTCTTCTCTTGTCATCTTCAGTAAGCTTTCTCTGGTGTTGGTAGATACCAGGTCCCCTCCTTTTAGGAATACTAAGTTTGCTCCCCTTCACTCCCCAGCTGTCTTTTTCCTTGCCTTCATCTGCAGACTCAGAAGGGAGGAGGGTTTCCCTCAGTTCCTCCTTTTTCTTACTGTGCACTCCAGATTAACTCTGTTAAAAGAACCACTACAGTCAAACCGGGAAGGCAGATGTTTAATCTCCTTTCCACAATTAAGTTCCTGGTTGTATGTTCCTGTAGCATCTTAAACTTTCAGAGTAACCGTGTCATTTGTTAACTGCTCTGCATCTATGTCTGACTGACAACTTGGAAAGTGAAAACTGTCTGTCTTAGATTTATTGCCAGGTCTTTAGCAGTGTCTGATACAGTGTGTTCTAAGATATTTGTGCTATAATAAATGAACTAAGTTTTCAATTTGGAGATTTATTGGTAACTACCATGGGAATGTAAAATAAATTTGGGAAGAAAAAAAAATATAAAGCTAGAGTACTGGTTGTATCATTTTTTAGTATGGACGCCCTTTAGCTAAGACTCTAAGTTAGATTGGTAGGCCCTACAAACTGTTCTTCCTTATATACTGTCTGTCTTTAACTCACTGTTGGTCCTTTTTGGCATGAAGGTACTAGTAAGGTAGCACCAACGCAAACCCTCCAGTCTGGGTCTCCATTCTGCTGTCCATAACTTGGGGCCATTTGCCCAGGCTCACGTTTTCTTAGGATTCCCTTCACAGAAGATATAGGCTAACTCCTAATGTCAACATTTGTCCTTCCTGTTTTAAGATTTTCTCTCGGGAAAGGAGCAAGGGACTTTCTAAGATCCCAATGGCAAGGAGTGTGGGTGACCTTCAAGCTGCCAGTAAGGATGTTAACTCTCCCCTGGCTTCCTGGATGGTGTTCCCCTCTTTAGTTTTTCCCAGCCTAGATACTTCCTTGAGGTATCATTCAGTTAGGGCAGGACTGCATACAATTGGCTGCAGACTCTGATGAGGGTCCCAAGATCCTCCTTCCATAAGGGGATGTCAACAGTTAAGCCTAGCTGCAATGATCTTTTACAAGACCACACAGTTGAACTCAAGAAGATGGTAGCAGTTTGCCTCCAAGGACAGGTGCTGCACCACCAGATCTACTTGGCCTCTGGATCTTCACTGCTCATTTCCATCCCTTAATGTGGTCTCACAGTGGAACAGACTCTAACCACAGAACTTCGGAGGCTGAGGCAGGAGGATTGTCATGTTTGAGGGATACATAGCAAGACATTGTCTCAAAAAACCAAAAACAAACAAACAAACGCCAAAACCTCCATCTCGACAGTGTGGTTACAGAGATGAGACCCTCTTTTTCTTCTTAAGATTTGAATTCGGTTCCCAAAGCCCATGTTAGGCAGCTCACAATATCTTTAACTTATTCAGCTCCAGGTGATCCTACTCCCTTTTCTGGCCTCCTGGGCACCCGCACATACGAACTTACACATGAACATAAAAATAAATATTTTAAAATAAGATGATCAGCAAGCTGGACACTCTCAGAGAGCGAGAAGTCTCGTTCGGGCCAGCCCCTGCTACCTAAAATGCCGCCTCGAAGTAAAATAGTACAGTACAGTAGTACCGGCTCAGCAGTTAATGGCACTTGCTCAGCAGCCTGGTTTCCCGAGTTCAGTCCCTCGGACCCACTTATAAAGTGGACACCTCCTGTGCGGGTGCCCAGGAGGCCAGAAAAGGGAGTAGGATCACCTGGAGCTGAGTAAGTTAAAGATATTGTTAAAGGCGCCATTGTGTGTCCACACAATAAGGCGTTTTTTTTTTTTTTTTTTTTAAAGGAGTGAATATGCATGGTCTTGGCATACCTACCAAGTTCAGAGTTTAGGTACATTAAAAAAATAAAAATAAAAAAGCTTACAGCATTGCCCACACAAGAGGTGCGCACTCCAGCTACGCCAGGGACTGACAGCAGGAGGTCCCGGATGCTTCTCTCCACTTCCGCCTTGCAAGGCCGGTTGGCAGCTGCTCTACCGGAAGGGGCGGGTCTAAGGTGGCTTTACCTTTCACTTCGTCCGCGGCCTTGTCAAAGGTTCCGGCTTGCGTTTGCACTCTGAATGACGTCACGGAAGGGCGGAGTAGTCAGTGCGCATGCGTCTCAGGCTCTCCCCGCCCTCTTTTACCCCCGCTCGGGTTTCTCCTCTGACCGTAGAGTTTTCACTGTACTGTGTGTGAGGCGTGGGGGAGTGCTGCTTTCCTGGCCGCTGGAGGGCAGCCGGAAGGACTTCCTGCGCCCCCGAACCCACGGCGGAAATGCAAGCCCAGTGTTTTGAGGCAGATTGTAACTAGCCTAAAATAATCTAACGCGTGGGTACGTGTGGCGGTGCGAGCGTGCCGCCCCAGAAGGGAAGCCGCTCCCAGCAAGTGTTAAAGTGGCTCCTGCCCCAGTTCTAGCCGTTTCGCTTACCTGTGTGTCTCAGGGTGAGGCGGTGGTTACTTCGCATTGTAGCTTATGCTGGTTTAACCAGGCTCTTAGTGGAGATAGGAGGAGTTGGCAGTGGAGAGCTTACGGACGCTTACATTTGGAGCCCAGAGCTCTGTCCCAGTAGGACAGTTTTGGGAGACGTGGTAACTTCTGCCAAAGACTGTTCCAGTTGCTGTAAGGTTTGAATCCCAGAGCATAAACTGCACCAGGTAAAAGTTAGAATCGAAGTCAGAGACAATGTAAATGTAGCTAGAACCACGATTTCGGAGACTTAGTTCTGCTAGAGAAGTGGGGTGCAGCGATGATGATCTCATCTTGACAGTATTAACGATTTCCCCCTACCGTATTGTTTCTAGGCTCTTCCTCAAGTGTTGGAAGCCAAACTGTGTGTGACTCAGGCAAGGGAACTGTGGCAAGCTAAGGAGGCCATATGTCATGTAATTTCCAGATCTCATGTCAACACCAAGCCCTCAGCTGCTGGTGGCAGCTGCTCAGCAGACTCTGGGCATGGGAAAGAGAAAAAGCCCACCTCGAGCTACCTGCCTTCACCTGGCAGGAGAGGTGCTGGCTGTGGCCCGCGGGCTGAAGCCAGCTATACTCTATGATTGCAACTCTGCAGGAGTATCAGCGCTCCAAAGCTATCTGGAGGAACTACAGGGGCTGGGGGTCCTGAAGCCAGGACTTCACATTCTTGAGGTTGGAGAGAATAACCTCATCGTCAGTCCTGAACATGCCTGTTGGCATTTGGAACAGACACTGCTTGGTACCGTAACTTTCGTGGATGTTTCCTGCACCCAGCCTCATCCTTCTGTCCGGTCCTTGGACCAGCTTCCGGGCTTCAAATCTCTCATAGCTGACATCATCACACATTTTCAAGGACTGCAGAAGGATGTGTCTCCGGGAGTCTCCTACAGCAAGCTGCATTCCTCAGACTGGAATCTCTGCACTGTATTTGGGGTACTCCTGGGCTATCCTGTCTCTTACACATTTGACCTGAACCATGGAGATGGCAACTGCTTAACCATGACTCCCCTGCGGGTGTTTACTGCCCAGATTTCATGGCTGCCTGGCCAGCCTCCAATTCTGCTGTACTCCTTTAGTGTTCCAGAGAGTTTGTTCCCAGACCTGAGGAATTTTCTAAGTGCCTGGGAGAAGGAACTCAGAACCCGATTTAGGACTCAGAATGCCTTTGCTGACCTCAGCATCTCCTCTGAGGTGATTACACTTCCTGCTGTGGCCCTCTGAGTTAACTCTGCCCGGTTGAGAAGGTATCAGTGAATGGTTATCTCTGGGTGGAAGATGTCAATTAGGATCATTGTAAGTGCCTCGGGAAGGATGTTGTGCAATCAGTTGACCACATACGTGAATGGGGATTGTTGATGGCGGCAGTAGTATGATTTCCACCTTTATATTAGGAGTTCCTAGGTCCTTAGCAGAGGTACTTGTTTGTTTTTCATTGAATAAGAGATAGAAGAGCAGGAAAAGGAGTGTTGTGGAAACGTAAGCAGGATACCCTTGGATGGTGGCCGCCCCTGGTGGACAGTCAGTACCTTAGAGGGAAGGAGAGTGACTAGGTAATTTGCATGTTTATGGAACTCTAACTGAATTAGGGCATGAGACAGTGATGTTCAAGTGTCACACTTGTGGTTTATTTCTCAGGAACAGACACTTCTAAAGAGTAGTCTTGTGAAATAAGATTTATTTACAGCATGGTTGTTAGTATTCTGTTTAAGCTCCGCCCCACAGTTACCTGGCAACAGCCAGGTTTGCCTAACTCACTATAAAAGGGGCTGCTTGCCCCTTCCTTGCTCTCTTGCTGTTTCGCTCTTGCTCTTCCCTTCTCAGTCCCATTCTTTCCCCATTCCCCCCTCCCCCCAGGTGCTCATGACTGGCCTCTACTTTTCTCTCCCTCCCTCTCCCCTTGTACCCTTCCCCCGCCCCACTGCCTTTCTCTGTCTACTACCCTCTTAACTCCCTTCCCCATGCCCTAAATCCTAAATTACCTCTATTCTATACTATACAGTTGTGTGGCTGGTCCCTCAGAGGGTGAAGGGATGCCTCATCATGGGCCCGCTTTCCCCCATACCTGACTACACCTCCATAGACCATACCCCCCTCTTTTTATCTTTTTATAAACATATCAATGGTAAAAAACATAAAACTAGGAATCTGGATTCATTTGGAGGGAAGACCTAAGTTATAAAGTACCGAAACTCCTGTTTTTCAAGGAGTTCTTTGCTTCTGAATTTTACTTCAGATAGCTGCCAGAAGTTCTTCAGATGACCAGGTTGCCTTTGTTTGCCAGGAACACGGCCAGTGCTGTAGCAATCACCACCATCAGCACTGGGAGCCACTGGCCACACTGCCGCTGTATGGGAGGAGGTGGAGACAGGAGAGCAGCCATGAGTTAGCTGGAGAGAGTATGGGCAAGAATAGTCCCTTGACATTTTAACCCAGTAGAAAACCTTGCACTGGTGGCAAAAAGGACTTTTTTTTTCTCTTCAGTGTCTCCCTCACTTTTTGTCACTTCCATTGAGATAAAACCAGGTTACTAGTGGCCTACAGAGCCATAGCTGACAGAGGACAGCTATTTAAATTCTGGAATGAATAATTGATGGTAGAAAGTAACTCAGCAGAATAACACACTCTATTTGTGTGCCTCAATACTTTTGCAGTTCTCCTCTGCCCTCGTCATTATGTTCACAATAAATCAAAATACTTTCATTCCTGGACCAACACAGGCTGAGTAATGGTTTTCTGAGATGCTCGGGGTTAGGAGGCATTCTAATTTTGTCTTTTTCTTCTTTTCTCCAGTAGTATTTGTATAGACTTTACCATTTGAGCAAACGTAATAAAAAGAATCCAAAATACCCCGAAATTATTTGAAGTTTTTGAGCACCGTGTTTCTGTGTGCACAGTATGTTCTGGAGCTAGAACACGTCAGGTTTCCACAGCAGGGGTGCTTAATTTCGTGTCTTCCAGACTCTAGAGATGCATAAAAATGGGGTAGGTAATAGACAGTTTTTCTTTCATGTTTGCTGTATCGTTGGCATAGTGTAAATCAAGTGGAATGGGACAGGACGGCCAGATGTTGGTGTGGACTGATGTATTTTATCTGTAACACTAGACTTAAAAAGGAGCTACCCCTCTGTCATGTATGGCTATGGAGGAGGATGGCCCCTCTTACTCTGGGAGCTGGCTCCTGTGTAGAGGAGGATGGCCCCTCTTACTCTGGGAGCTGGCTCCTGTGTAGAGGAGGATGGCCCCTCTTACTCTGGGAGCTGGCTGCTGGCTGTGGCTCAGCACTTCTTGACAGTGATGTAGCTTTTGCAGACAGGAGGGGTACTTCTCATTGAGGATGCCTAATTCTGAATACAGCTCTCTGCACTGAGAAGAGCATAGCGAGGTGTCTCCAATCCTCTTTTCTACAGAACTCTGGAAGAGACTGCCCTGAGTACCACACTCCTTCATTTGTTTTAAGTGAACCATTCTTCCCCAATTTTCTCAAAGATTTTAGTCTTCTTCCTATCATATAGTGTATTGGGAGTATATTGAGCTGTAAGATTGGTTATGATGCATATATTACATTTCATATATAGGAACGCTTTCAATTTTTTACATTGTTGTTGGTAGTATGTGTGTGAGCGTGTGTGCACACGTGTGTGTATGTATCTGTGTGTATGTATGTATGTGTGTACACTAATATGCATGTGTGGAAGTCAGAGGACAACTCTTTGAGTCACTTCTGTCCTTCTACCATCTATATGGTAGGTCCCAGGGATTGAACTCGGGACATCAGGCTTGGCAACAGGTGTTTCTCTTTAACTACTGAGCCAGCTTATTGGCTCCAATACATGTAAATGGTTTCATGTGACTTTGTGAAAGTACTTTGTATGTGGGCAAACTAAAAAAAAAAAAAAGTAAGTTCTTCACAAAAGACTTAGAAATAATTGGAGGACCCCCCCCCCCCCTTCCTTGGAATCTACTTGCTTTTGCACACTTCCAAGGGTGTGTGAGTTTAGAAGAATGTTCCTAGGAAAGTGTTTGTTATTTAAAAGATACAACATAAAATAAAGCATGCTGATACTTAGTATATGACAATATAAGAAGTGAATGTGTTTACCAGCTGTTTTCTGTGTTCTGATTGACTTTCTAATGGGCTACCAATATATCCTTTAATAGAGGTTGTTATAAGTTAGGAAGGAGAAAGATTATAAGTCAATCCAAGAGCAAAAACATTTATAGAAGAAATGAACACTTGTGGTCATCCAGTAATAATTTAAGCTTAGAGGTTTCTGCTTTCCAGTTACCTCCTAGAAGGTTTCTCTGCCCCACTCCCACCCCACCCTCACAATCTGGATAAACACTAACAGTCTGGATGAGCCCTCACACTCGGAGTGAGCACTGTCGATCAATCTAGATGACCCCTCACAGTCTGAGGTCATCTCCTCACCTTCTTTTCCTTGGCCTGGAGCTGAGATGTCTCCTTTTGTAGTTGGTCTCTGAGCTCCTCGACTTTCTCCTTTTCTGTACTTTCAGGCTTCAATTCATCAAGGGAGAACTTTGGATTCCATACGGGCAAACCCTGATCTAAAAAAGCAGCCAGATTCTTAGTGACAGTAAGGCCTGTGTCTGAGAGGGCCTGACACGTTGTGAGAACCCTTAGCATTTGCAGAGTGGGGAGATGGTGTGTTTGTCTATGGCTTCACTGAATGGAGTAGGACATTCGGCATTAAATAACTCTAGTGTGCTGGCACAGTGGCATCTGCATGCTGTCTATCCCAGCAATTGGGAGGCAGAGGCAGGTGGATCACTGTGAGTTCCAGGACAGCCAGAGCTACATAGTGAGACCCTGTATGGAAAACAACAGAACAAACAGAAGTGGCTTAGACACACAGCTGAAGTTTGGACCCTTGCGGCAAGGTCGACATCTTATTTTTCTTTACGTTTGTCTTGATTTTCGTTGAATCTGATACTTTTTGTGAATGTTTATGAATTGAAATAGTTTTCATTAGTCATATAGTATCTAGTTTCTCATGTAGGTTTGCTTAATGATTCCTCGGTGACCTTTGCACCCTCATTTTAAAGTCTCGAAAATGGAAGTCATTTTAGACTTGCCTCTTAATACTTTAAAGCTGGCTTCTGGCACCTTGTAGCCCTAGTTTTGCTGAAAACAGCACTGAACTCAAGTCAGGTTCTGGGCTATTGCTTTAGTTCAGTTGTTAATTTATATGATCAGAGCTCTTTGTGTTCTTATCCATGCTGTGAGGGCACACTCGTTTGTTTCTACGTTCTCCTGCATTACACCCAGTAGCGGGAAGGATAAAACAACAGACTGTGCTGTGGAGAGCTGAGGAGCCACTGGAGCCTCTCTGTGGCTGATGAGTCCTTAGCAAGCTTGGGCCCCAGAATGGTTAGGGTTAGAGAAGGGGGATTCTTGTACACTGTATGGTTGGGTTGAAACATTGGATGTGGTTTGTAAAGTCAACTGTGTAAAAACTGACATGAAATCCTGAGTTCAAAATCAGTTTATTGAAATGTTCAACAGAGACACATGTTTTCGGAGAAAGTAGAAACCCTCCCACAGTTTATATACCTCCCAGAGCAGGTGGCTGGCTGAAGTGTCCAGGCCAGTGATCGTTTCTCCGTTTCCCCTACCTCCCTGACTTCACAGACTCAGAAGTGGGAGGGACCCTAAGAAGTCACGTAGTCCTTTCCCCAGCCTTAGGCAAAGAAAGAGCAACATTTAGTGGGAGGAAATTTGCTGACCTTTCTTTAAGAGCTTCTCCTGTTCTTGAAGTTGTAAGGATTGATTCTGAAGCAGACCTGTTGGGAGGGAGACAAAAGGAACTTGTTTGTCTGTGCTCACAGACTTACTGTAAAGATTCATTTCAGACACTGGCTTGGGGCCTCAGTTGTAAAAGATTAGTTATCATCTGTTAGGGACTGAATAGTGTGTTCCTCAAAAGTTTTTATTGGAGTTTTAACCCCTGTAATGTGAACTTCCTTGAGATGGAGTCTTTAAAAAGGCTTTTATGTTTAAAAGTGATTAAACGTAAGTTCATTAAGATGAAACCTCATCCAGATAACTGGTGATCTTAGAAAGGAGATATTTACACCCACACCTGCTCCAGGGAAAAGTGATGTAAAGACACCTGCAGGAGGCCTGCCTGGAGTGGACCTTACAGCAGAAGGCACTGACCCTCTGGGCAGCTTGACTGTGGCCTGCAGCCTCCAGGTCTGTGGAACAGCTTGGGTTTTTTGTCCAAGTCACCTAATCTGGTACTTCCTCATAAATAAACCATCCTTATGCCAGCTTCTGCCGTGGCTCTGAAGGAACACGTTCCCAGGTGACATTCTACCAAACAATGATTAATTTTACCTTTAACCTGCTCCTTTTTTCCCTATAGTAGTTATTGTGACTTCACATACACTGATTTTTTTTTTAATGGAACACCTATCTCTGGACTTGCTTAGAATGGAAGTTTCTTAAGAAACTATTTTGTTTGTTGGTATACTTCAGTGCATATGTCCAGGACTCTTGTGTATGGGATCGATGAATGCTTATTTTCTGAACCACTCTAGTGAGAAAGATCTAAGTGACTTGTTCATGTGCATTCTATAGAATGTATAAGAAAAGAACTATCTTAGAAAGCCTAATACTTCTTTTTTTTTTTTTAATTTATCTTATTTATATGAGTATACTGTAGCTGTCTTCGGACATAACAGAAGAGGGCATCAGATGCCATTACAGATGGTTGTGAGCCACCATGTGGTTGCTGGGGATTGAACTCAGGACCTCTAGAGGAGCAGCTAGCGCTCTTAACCACTGAGCCATCTCTCCAGCCTGGGTTGAAGGTTTAATATGTGCATTTCCATTGTTGCCTAGATTCTTCTGTCCAACATTGTGATTAGGAGGACCTGAGTTTAGCTTGTCAGCTCTAGGTAAAAAGCTGGGTGTGGCTGCCTGTTCCTGTTACCCTGATGTTATCAGTTCTGGGGACAGAGAAGGGAAGATGGTTGGGGCTTGCTGGCTAGCCAGCCTTGCTGGAAAACAGTGACACATCCTTTCTTAAGGAACTAAGGCAGACAGTAACAGGTAGATTCTCAACACCCTCCAGCTCCCTTGTTTCTGCATCTATTATGGGCTTGAGTGCACACACGAACACATGCACACACACACACACACACACACACAGAAAGGAAACACAAGACCAAACACTAATGTATAACTTGGGAAAGAAACCATATAACTCATGGAGAGCTGTGCAGATGACCCTCCCACACCCTGGCAGGAAGTGGCTCAGCAACAGGGCACACTAGAGCCTGGACAGCTCAGCTCCTTCGAATGCCTTCTGTGGTCAGCAGCAACAGGAACCACCTGTGCAGGTTGAACCCTAAAAAGGAAACTTACTCTGTAGCTGTTGTACTCTGCTCACCAGGGCCTGTCTCTCCTCCTCTGACTTCCTTAGTTGATCTGAAAGTGAAAGAATACAAATGGAAATAGGAGAGCACCAGAGCTGGAGAAGAGAGGTAAGTCTCTGCGGCCTGGGAGTGTCAGGTGTCTTTCAGAAGGGAGGGGCCAGCATTCACATAGGAACGTTGTGAAGTTGTGCATGCGCTCTGGTGGGTCCTTTCAACCCACACAGGCACAACTAGGAGGCCTTCATCCTGCCTGTGTTTGTACTAACCTTTCCCTTTCAAATTAGGTATATGGCCTTTGCGTGTGACTAGTGTGGGAGCAGCTGGAAGATAGAATATGCACAGTTCTCAGATGAAGCACAACTAATGTTCATTTTGGCTGATTGACATTTCCCTCAAGGAAAAAAAAAATCATAGAACCAAGCAAGAATGAAGACCAAAGCCTCTCCCCACAGCCTCCTTCCTCTGAGCCCGTTCAGCTGTGATTCTCATGACCCTATGACCTGGAAGAGGATGAGTACCTTGTAGGTCCTGGGTCTCAGAGCTCTGCTGCTCTCGGTCTCCCTGCAGGCTCTCGAGTGTGGTCTGCAGCTCCCGGTGCTCACTTTCTAAGAGTCGCAGGGCCTGGCTCATCTGTGAGTCTCTGCTGTCTGCCCCCTGCAGAGAGGAGGGGGAGGAGCCAGAGCAGCAGGTCAGTGTGGCTGGAGAGCAGCAAGTGCCATGGACCGGACTGACACAGTAGAACTTTAAGAGATGAGGTGTCAGGAAGTGGAAGCTTCCCCCTTCCCTTTGTTCTGCCTATCCCCTATGTGTATGACAGTGCTTCTGACTTGGGACTTACAGGGGGCATGGCTTGATGACTCATCTCCGCACCAGGCCAGAACTTTTCTAAATGTTTTACTTGCTCTTTATTTTGACATGATCAGTTGTTGAGGGAGAGGGGCAGTTAAGGCTGTTTTCACAAAGAATTCATGTTTTAAAACCTCAAAATAGGCTGGTGAGATGGCTCGCTGACTGCTCTTCTGGAGGTCCTGAGTCCAAATCCCAGCAACCACATGGTGGTTCACAACCAACCATAATGAGATTTGATGCTCTCATATGAGCAAACAGGGCCCAGAGTAGTGGGGCTGTAGGAAGAGGGAGAGGAGAAGGAACAAAAAAAAAAAAAAAAAAAAAAAAAAAAAAAAAAAAAAAAATCCTCAAAACACTTTCCTAAGAACTGCCTTAGGTATGATGGGAAGAAACACATAAAGTTAAGATGTGGATGTGCGGCCAGTAAGATATTTACCTCCAAACATCTCACGCCCTCTTCCATCAAGTATATTTTTTTCTGATTTTTGTTTGGGGGAAATTGTAAAGATTGGGGCAGATCTTCAAAGTTTCAAACTAAGTATGTGAAACCCATGTGTTAACTGAAAATTTTGGGGAGCCTCATCTGGGGTGCCACAGGTGACTAGGGAAATGGGGTCTCCTCTCTGAATTCTTAGATTTGTTAATAAAATAATTTAAGAACACATCGAGGAGACTCGTCTGCAACAGTGGAGACCACCACAGAAAACTATAGCCAATCACAATGCATACTTGTGGAGCCTGGTCTCAATGACTACAGCTTATAAAAATAACTCAGGGAACATTGCAAAAGAGGAGGCAGAAAGATTGTAAGGGCCAGAGGATCAGAGAGTTTGCTGTGAGATTTTGTCTCCTAGCAATGTCAACACCCATAAAGTCTCACCAACATGGCTGCCCAGATGTGAAGTTAAAGGGAGGCCACCAGTGGGCATGCCCGAAGGGGGAGAGCCCACACAGCCTCAACCCTCCACAGAGAATGGTAGGCAATTGAGGAAATCTTGGAGCAGGAGAGGTGCTCTTCCTCAGGGGAGAACATACCACTGGACTCAACAGCTTATATTCAGGAATATATATGCATGCGATCACAGTTGGTGAAGAAGAGGCTATGAATGTGAAGAAGAGTTGGGAGGGAGATGGGGAGGGTTTGGAGGGAGGAAGAAGGGAGAGCGCAATTAGGATCTTGAGAATAAAAATACCTAAGACTGTTAACATTAAAAATATTAAGAACAGATTCTGAGGAAGACTAAAAACAAACCAAAACAACCCCAAAACAGTAACAACAGTAACAACGCGAAGCAGAGTGGGAATTCTGTGAGTCTCAGCAGCTGCCTGGAGGACAAAGGTGGACAAGAGGGAAAGAAAGCCATGCCTTTTGAGTTAGGGATGGAGGTTTGGCGGTTTGGCAAGCAGCCATCTGGCAAAGGGGATACAGAGTAACTTCAGAGAAGAGGAGTGAGAAAGCCCAGGTTCTGGAAGCACATCTTAGGCTTCCGCAAGTGCTCGGAAGAAAGAAGACACGAAAAAGAAAAGTTACACTTTTCTGAGAAATTTGGAAGAATAGGCAGGCTTGACCAAGTAGCATGGCCATGGCTCTGTGAGTGACTACACCAGGGGTGGGTGTTCTAGAAAGGGAAAGTATATTATCTCACTAAAAGAATAGTTATTCTTCCTTCTTTGGCATGACTTAAGGTGAATTTGCCTTCCTGATGGGTGGTTCATTAGCCAGAAGATTGACTGGCCCAAGTGGATTGATTAATATGTTTTGGGGAGCTTGGAATGTTAGGCCTCCACCCAGGCCAGAGGAAACACATGTAAAGTAATTGCTAACCCAAGTCAAGTGTTCATATGTACCAGAGACTAGGCTACATACTTTGTGTGCGTATTCACATTGAATCCACGCAACAGAAGACCCTTAGTTTGCTGATGAGGAAACAGGCTTGTGGAGGTTCATTAGATTTCCTAAGGTGGCAGATTGAAAGTGTAGGAACTTTTGAGTATGCCAAGAATTTACTGTAATTTGTTAAGAAATGCACAGGCAGGATGTGTTAGCACCTGTCAATAAACCAGTAACATTTATTGTGTGCAAAAGAGTAGGCAGTTGTGCACTGGGTGCCCTGCTGGGATGGTGTTTGAATAGTGTGCAATTGGTAGGCTGATCAACCAGATGAATGTTCCAACCCAGGCATTTGTGTCTCTCCAGTGGGTATTTAGTTCATTTACACGGGCAGTGTAGGCATTCCCTTTAAGTACACACTTATAATGCAGAGCAAAACAGTGAGTCTGGCACTAAGTGGGCAGTGAATGAAGACTTGAAAACTACTTGTTACATATGTATCCGTCCTTTGGGCCCAACCCAGGAGACCTCTTCCCCCTTCTGCCCCGCTTCCTCTCCCACTCCCAAGGCCTGGTACCTGTAGTTTGGACTGAAGCACATGCAGTTGGTTCTCCAGCTCCTTGTGCTGGTCCCCTAGGGTCCTCCAGTCCTCCTTAAGAGCCTCGTACTGACTCTTCCACTCCTGACACTTCTGCTCTGCCAAAGCCAGGGACAGCTGAGAGAGACCAGAGGAGAGAAGGTTCCCAAGGAGCAGAAGCTGAGAGAAAGGGAACACACTGAACTCCTGAAGTTTAGAACACAGGATGAATTTGAGGAGCAGGCT
This sequence comes from Arvicanthis niloticus, assembly GCF_011762505.2. Lineage (NCBI taxonomy): Eukaryota > Metazoa > Chordata > Mammalia > Rodentia > Muridae > Arvicanthis > Arvicanthis niloticus. Next base: position 66,356,323 of record NC_047667.1, read on the forward strand.
CCCTGCAGTGGTGGCTGGCCCCCTTGCTCTGGGGACTGTTCCCAGGGTCCCAGCCCCAGGAGCTGCACAGTATCTCCACCTGCGCCGTCTGCAGCTGCTGCTCCGCTTGCATCTTCTCCTCCAGCACTCTGTGCAGTGACGCCTTAGCCTTCTGCTCATAGCTGCTTCTCTGGTCTTCCATCTCCAACAGTACCTTTTTCATCCCCCAGGGGGAGTGTTTCTGTAAACCAGAAGCAATTCAACAAATACGCCTTGAACTTCTGCCTACCGGATGGCAGGGATACACACATGGGAACACTGTAGGTCTCGGACTCAAGGTAGAGATACCAGTCGTGTGATGGGCCTTGTTGTCAGGCTGGAGCTGAGCAGAGGAGTCCCCCAGGCTGTCAGAGAAGTGCCTGCCGTCAGTAGGGCACTTCCACTACAACCTCCCTCTCCATCCATTCACCCAGCAGCCTCTGCGCCTCTGCTGTGTTCCAGACGTAGAGAACGCACCGATTCTGTTAAATCACACTAATTCCTCTATCCTCAGCTCTGGTGGCTTGTTTGTTGAGCATTGGCATATTTGCATTTATGAGAATGGGGCCCATGTTTTTGGAATTTCCAATAATTAGCTCCCCCCCCCACCCCCCATTGCTCTGCTCTGTGGATCATTCTCCCTCACTCCGAACACTTTCCAGACACTGCTGTTTAAAAGAAGATGGCCCCGGGGATCTGAAGACTTGGTGTTCTAAAAGAATACATTTGCATTAGATGTTTCCCCTGGTTTTAGGACTAAGGGAAACACCCCCAAATCAGATAAAACAGATTTGCAGATCCAGTAAAGTGTTGGTAGCCCTTGTCACCTCCCCTTTTTGCCTTGCGATTTCGGGGAAGGCGGGCAGCTTTTACAATCAGTTCTGCACCCATCTGGGTAAGTCCAGACAACGAAGGTTAAGGAGAGGGTCATTAGCGATCATTTTGTCTCACCTTGGGATTGTCTGGAATTTTGTTTTTGTATCTGCAAGGGTGTTCTGCTTTTCAGGATTTTCATTAAAAGTCAAACCCAAGAGTGACTGGTTGAAGCCAAACATGGTGAAGTCCTAGTTACTATAGCAATCACAGGTTAGCTTCATTTCCAATAGAAAAATTACATTGATATAGTTGCTCCTATCTGTGACTCCAGTACTGGGGAGGCTGGTGAGAGGGTCACAAGTTCAAGGTCAACCTAATAGCTATACCTTTCTCAGCAACAACCAAATTAAAGATTTGCGTTCCCACTTGCATGCTGGTCACTTACAAGTTTGGTGGGCATATTTTAGCTAAGAGCCTATCCAAGCAGCTCCCATCAAAACCAAGCAAACACGTAGACCTGGAAACCCAGAGACCAGTGAGTGGTTTTCAGCTTCCTCATGCTGCAACCCTCTAATACAGCTCCTCATGTTGTGGTGAGCCCAACCATAAAATTATTTTCATTGTTACTTCATAACTGTAATTTTGGTACAGCCATGATGATTGTAATGGAAATATTTTTGGAGATGGAAGTTTGTCAGAGGGGTCATGACCCACAGGTTAAGAACCACTGCTATAGACACTATAAATTGTTCTCAGCTGTGTAGGAAACTGCTGAACCCTGTGCTGCCACACGAGAGAAGGCCACCCATTCCCTCCTTACTTAGGTTTCCTTCAATATTTTTTACATGCGTGTGTGTGTGTGTGTGTGTGTGTGTACTTGCCACATATACAGAGTGTGTGTAGAGGTCAGAGGACAACTTGTGAGGGAGATGCAGATCTTTCCTCCCACCATATGGATCCCAGGGATTGAACTCAGGTCGTCAGGCTTGGTGGCAAGCACCTACTAAGCCGTCTTGCTGGCCCCTGTTCTCCCACCTCCTTTACTGGTATCTCTCCGCCTGTCAGGGGAACTGATTTTCTTTCATTGTAACCTGGGAATAGGGCAAATCAAGAGATTCCTGAAGCTGAACACTAGCATCACGTTCTTTAGACTCTTGAGTTTTTGCTTCCTCAGGGTTTCTGCTAAACAAACAAACAAACCCCCTTCTTCCTGAGATGAAAACCGTTTTTTGTGATTTTCTGTTAGCGCCTCTTTCTCTGTCCTCAGATTGGAGTCTCTGGAGACTGTATGGTGTGAACCTTTACCAGCGGCTTCTCCCTGCACTTCCCGAGGAGCCAACAACATGTTTAGTGTTGGAATTCCTTCCCAGGGTACAAAGGCATGCATGGTAGGACAAAGAAGGGGCAGTTGGAGGTGGTTACATGCCAGTTAGGGATAACATGACATAGACAAGCACAGTGAGGCAAGAGTTGGCACGCTAATCTCCATTTGGTAACGTTTCTAGAAGGCGGGGCTGAGATTCAAACGTTTTTAATTTTATTGAAATTAATGTGCTAGAAGTGTTCTCCAGAATGCTTACCTGCAGGCAGGTGTAGAGCTGGTTTTCTAGGGATCTTAGTTTGCCTTTCAGTGTGTCTTCATTAAGCTGCCCCTAAAGTAAAGCATTAGATAGTGAGCTAAGGCAGAAACAAACAAGCAAATAGACAAACAGTGCCAAGAGGCTGCACCTCTCCAGTCCTGTTCCACAGCCAGCGCTTGGTGCTGTGGGCTCTTCCCCTCCCAGTGCAGAGGTGGCTAAGGCGTCCTGAAGGGAAGTTGGTCTTCTCTCTGCAGGCCGAGGGTGATCCAGACTGGCCTTGTATCCTCTTTGTACCCTGAGTTTCTCTAACAAATGCCCCAAACAGCAAAGAAGGCCATAGAGAGACAGAGAGGTTCCTAAATCGTCCCCCCCATGGCCCCCTCTCACTTTCCTTGCCTCCTGTCATCCTGGACCTGGGCCTTTGTCTGTAAAGTACAGGCACACAGCTTTTGGGCTTTGCTCCTGGGGAGAATCTGTATGTGTTCCAGCTCCTTGTTAGTGGTTGAACTGTGTTCACCCTTCAGGTTTGGATGCTGCAGTATTCTATCTAGAATGGGAGCATGTTTGGAGGTTGTGATGGTTTGTATGTGCTTGGCCCAGGGAGTGACACTATTAGGAGGTGTGGCCCTGTTGGAATAGGTGTGAAACTGGGTATGGGCTTAAGACCCTCATCCTAGCTGCCTAGAAGCCAGTATTCTGCTAGCAGCCTCCAGTTGAAGATGTAGAACACTCAGCTCCTCCTGTACCATGCCTGCCTGCATGCTATTGTGCTCTCACCTCGATGGTACTGGACTGAACCTCTGAACCTGTAAGCCAGCTCCAATTAAATGTTGTCCTTATAAGAGTTGCCTTGGTCATGGTGACTGTTCACGGCAGTGAAACCCTAACTAAGACAGAGGTGCACGTTCAATGAAGTTCAATGCAGTCAAATTTAATTCTAGTCTAGTCTGATGGTGTTTTTCTAAAACAAGACCAGAACACCAGGATAAACTGAGGGAAGACAATGGAAGACAAGATGGATGTCAGCAACCCATGCAGCGGAGACTGCATGGTGGAGCTGAGACTGGTACAGGTGATTCCTTGATTTCAGGCCCCAGGACAGTGGGGTGGAGGTCTCTGTCATGACAGTCCCTTCATATGCACTGAGGGTTAGTTCCTAGAGCCCCTCAGAATGCTCAACTCCCTTGTATATAAATGTGTGCATTTATCTAAGGCGTATGCATACCTTCCTGTATGCTTAAAATTGTCTCTGACTCACAGTACACTGGAAATACCATATAAATGTCAGCTATAACGTATGACTTGGGACTAACTGAAAGAAAGACAAGAAAAACAGGATTTTTTTTCCCTTTCGCTTATTCTCAATCCAACATTGGTTGAATTGAGGCTTTGAAACCTATGTCTCTAGAGGACTGACTACTGATGTTTGTGTCCATCCCTGTCTGGCAGGCCTCCTGGGAAATTCTTTGAAAAGTGAGAAATGAACCTACAGATATGAAGCAGAGTAGGTGTGGGCACGAGGCGGGGTGGTGGGGGTGGTGGGGGTGGTGGTAAGAGGGCTTCTGAGAAAGTCACAGAGGAATTCAGAAGCTGGATCAATTTAATGGTTTGTTCCTGCCCCAACTCCATGAGCCCCAGGTCCTAAGGTACCCCGTGGCACTTTAAGGTATCCCTTGATCTAACACCAAGCAGAGAAAGATGAGCAGAGGTGCAGTTCTGGTTTCTAGTCTTGTAGCATTTCAGCTACTTTGTTGATCTTTGTACCTCTTTGCCAGCCTTGAGCTTTACCCAGGGTGTATCCGTCTGGAGTAGCCGGGGTGCCAGCAATGACAGTATGCTTCTTAGAGATAGGGCTGTGAGATAGGCTGTGTTAGTCTGTAATGGTTTTCATATTCCTCCTCTGACGTGTCCACCCAAGTCCTGTGGGACTCTTGGGGGAACCTTTCTCCAGGCCTGGATGTTGTAGCTCCTGGTGTCAAACCAACAAACACTTCCAGCCCTCATGGTTAAAAAAACTGGGGATGAGGGTGTCTAGGATGAGGTGAGCCTCTCTTTCTGAGAGTCAGGGTGCCTGGGGAAGGCAGGAAGTGGTATTACACTGCCCCCGTTTTGATCTTATTTGTTTAATTCTTCTAACTGTAGGGACCAGGGGGGAGCCCCCACCCTTGCTGCTTCCTGTGTTACTCAGCTGGGCCTTGCAAAAGCAAAAACCTTTGCCAAAAACAATTTTTTAAAGTGCCTCCTACTATTAATGTTTTTCTCAGCCGCATGTGGGAAAGAGCGGAGAGAAAGGGATTTGGCATTTACAGTAACCACAGGGCTTGGGACCAATGAAAGAGAAGGACAAAGGCTTCCACTGTTCAGGCTCAGGGGTAAGCGGTAGAACAGCTGCATTCCCCAGAGGGGCCTGTTCACTGTCAGTCTGGCGGCTGCACTAAGCTGGCCCCATCCCGCCCTGCTCTGCGTTGGTCTTCCCACTAAGTGCACGCACTTTTCTTCGCCCAGACTCTACAGTGCAAAAGCCAGCCAAACCCACCAAGTTTAAAGATCGACGCCTTACAGCTTGGAAGGAACACAAGCCCCAGACCGTGTCCTTGAAATGTCCTCTGGGCACCTTCCTATTCTGTAGTATCATGTTCATTCAGTATTTTCCTCTTCCAAGTGTTTATGTATTTCAGCCAACCCCCAGATTATTTTTCCATTTATGTTGCAATACAAGGCAATTTACAGTATCCCCTTTCAAGTAGGAATAGGGGCTGCCACCCAAGTCTTGAACAAAATCTCTTGTCCACAGCTCTGTCTTCCCAGACTCCCTAAGGCAAGCAGGAAAGTCCCGGCCAAGTTGCTGCAAATGGAGCACACGGTTTCCTGCCCTCAGCTCTCCCTGTGTTGCCATCAGTGTTAGAGCATCTGAGAGGCTCTGAGGTTAAAGACCTTACCCCAGGATCCTGGAGCACCTTGGAAAGGCCAACCCTGGTGGAGGAAGGCAGCAAAGAGGCCACACACACATGGTGTTGGTCCAGGGCTTCAGATCCCGCTGCTGTTTGGTCCCCTGCCTCAGCTCTGTTTCCAGAAACACCAGGCCTCATCACAGAAGCCCCTTCCCATGGCTGCTCATCTCTTCACTAACAGCTTGCATAGCGTGTGAAGCTCTCTGTGCTGTCATCTCAGGATCTCAGTTCTGCTTTGATCTCAAAGCCCCAGTGCTCGACTCCAGCTTCCTCTGCAGGCAGAGCTACTTTTGTGTTCGTGGTCAGACCCACCTCTAGGTTCTCAGCAGTTCTTAGGGGTGTTTTCAGGGGCACCGACCCTGGGATTCTCCTCTAGGTCTTGCCACAAACAGACTTGCATGAGGATCTGGAGACTCATACGTGAACTCGAGTGGAAAGGACAAAGTGGACACTGGGCTGAAGTCTGAGTCCCAGTTCTGACCTCATTCATTCAACTATTTTCCTAAAATCACCAAAGGGGGCCACGGTCTGATGGCGTACTGAGGCTTTCTCAGGAGGGGTGGAATTGGAAATGTTTTGTTTTGGGAGATGCAAGGGTTCTCAAATGAACAGTTATGGATGACTTTTCTTAAATACAGGAAGCTAGAAGCTTGGGGTGGGAGAAACAAGAGAAGTGCGTGAGACCTGGGAAGGGTGGGAAGTTGGGAGAGGGGAACCAAGCTGGAGCCTGGGATAAAATAGTACCCTCTCCCACATTTATGATAGAAATGGCTTAAAAAAGAAGACAGGGCCTCAACATATAGCCCAGGCTGGCCTGGAGTTTGGAAGCCTCCTGTCTCAGATTCCTGAGATCTATACAAATAGCTCCTACAGTATCTGCCTCATTCCCACTAAGCACAGTTGACCTGGGCTTTCTAGACTTCTCCAGGGCCCCCCCCCCCTCCCTTCACTCAGCTGGGCCTTTGATTAGAGAAGCTAGGAACACAAATCAGATCATTCCTTTCGGTTCAGTTCTGTAGTGACCGAGCTCCTCCAAAGACAGGCAGGTTGCTCAACCTGGGGGTGGCATGCAGTCTCATGGGCCATTCCAAAACAAAATGTCTGCTGTGACACACACGCACACACATGTACAAATATGTATTTATTTGTTTGTGTGGCTTTTCATTAAATCTCAAGCAAACCTTAACAGAAAAGGTTCATGTCTCTTGTTCTGAAACTGTGAGAGAGGTCTTTGTGTGGTGCTGTTCAGACAGGATCCCTTCCTGTCTACCGCTTTGGGCTATACCCAGTGCTCTGCACACCTAGGCCTGTAAACATTCTAATTCCCTAAGTGTTTTTCTGCTTTTCCTCCTCATCAAGCTACTTCTGAATTGGTGAGCTCTGGCTCATCCTGTAAGGCCCAGCTGACACGGTCTCTTTGCTCAGAGCCTTCCTTACTCTACCTCAGGCAGCACCTCTCTCTCTTTCTGTGTCACACTGCACATACATTTTCAGCCCTGTCTCCCTGGCATTGTCTGCTGGGACTCTTCCTTGCTGGACCATGAGTCTCTCAAAGCAAGGGCTCTACTTCTTTTTGTTCCTGAAACCCCGGCATAGAGTTGAAAGTCACTAAGTATCTGTTGAAGGGGTGCAAGACATGAGCTCAATTTAGCTCAGTACCGGAAACCACCTCACATGCCCAGCTGCCCCGACTCGGGCTCCTGCTCTGCTAGTGGAAATGACTTGGCAAGCAGAGGCCTGACCAGAAAGACTCCTGAATCCAGGCCCAGTGACTGGCTTGCAGAGTGGGAGTGGTGGTCTTCTGGGTCACTGCAAACTTCCTTGAGTGTTTCATAACTTCCTGTTTCACTTCTTTAAGCATAAAAGTGAGGTGCATGGGGGCCTGAGAGGCCGACATTCTCCTTCAACACGCCTGCTGACTTAGGCTTTGGTGGCACCAACCTCCTTATCATCTGCTCAATGCATGAACTCCTAGAGACTCTTTCAAGGGATCCTCAAGGTCTCTCTCCCTTTCAGCACAAGTCTCCGTGACACTGACTGCTTTCAAACACTTCAACTCAAAGAGTGAATTGCGGGAGGTTGAATTCAGGAGCAAATAGAGTTTAGCTGTCTTTTGTTCAGCCAGATATTGTAAATGTATATTGTAAATGCCGCTTCTCTGTTTTTATCCTTTTGAAAACAAGAGTTTTTCATTAAAACACTTAATTTAAGTGAGCAAATGATGCTTGACTATTGTCATTTCAGGATTAATATCTCTAAATTTCTGTTTTAATTTTTAACAAGGTAAGTTCTGATATGGTATACATCCGAAGTTCTTTGGAATTTTCAGTTAAAAATTAGTATAAAGAATCCTGATGTAGGGGCCGGAGAGGTGGCTCATCGGTTAAAAGCACTGACTGCTCTTCCAGAGGTCCAGAGAAAATTTAATTCCCAGCAACCACATGGTGGCTCACAACCATCTGTAATGGGATCCAATGCCCTCTTCTGGTGTGTCTGAAGACAGCTACAGTGTACTCATATAAATAAAATAAACCTTTTTTAGAGGACACATCCTCGGCTCCCTTCTCTGGGGTTGTCTGGTCCCTCCTGTTGTCTGCTCCACCCTGGAAGCATTTCTTTTATTTACCATGTCTTTGTATTATTTTGGCATGTTTCAGTTTCAAAACTATGAATTTTAGGAACTATGAAACTTCCTAAAGAACAAATTCCTAGTACTTGTTAGCAGGAACATGGCCTTTGACTATCTAGAGAAAGAACAGACCATCATTAGAGACCTGAACTTAGCTACGGGGGTTTTATGACTGTGGGCAAGGCCTTGGCCTCTTACAGCAAACAGAAAATCAGACTAGATCACCCATTAAGTCTTCTTTATTCTGGCACCCATTTCCTGGCTGAGTATTGTCACAGGCTTGTGTGACCTGTGTGAACCTTGGTATGGATCTTCGATGATTAAGTTTGATTGTCTGCTTGATGACATTTAGAGTCACACTGAAGACAAAGTCTGCACGGGAACTTCTAGATTGCAGAGGTGGTTAGACCCACCTGGTAAGGGGCTGTCCCATTCCATGGGCTGGGCTTCCCAATGGAAAAAAAAAAAAAAAAAGCAAGGACAGCCAGCTGAACACCAACATTTCTCTTTTGACTGACTTCTTATCTATGGAAGCAATGTGATCAGCTGCCTCATGGTCTCTTGCTGCCATGACCCTCCTCCCCACCATGATGAATCATAGAACCATAAACCAAAACTGGCCCTTTCTTGGAAGTTGCTTTCGTCCGGTGTTTCGATGCATCGACAACCAAGGTAACTAACAAACACAGAATCCCATGTGAAAGCCCTTGACTTTGGCAGTACTAGTAACAACACTACATAGGCGTTTCCTTCTTTTCCCCCACAGGTCTAAAGGCAGGTCTCTGTCTCCTTTTGTTTCTGGGTCTTCCCTAGGTATACACTCACTGTGACCCTTTTGACCTCTGCATCTGAGTATCCCCACCTTTGCCTCTTTCCAGTGAGACAGCCCTTCCCTTGTTAGATGGTACGCTAAGAGAAATGAGGTGGGCATGCATAGAAACCTGCGTACTTGTCTGAAGATTTTACTCTTACCTTCCAAGAGCTGTCAGAGGCCCGGATCAGGGCAGGCAGGAGGTCCTGGAGAATCACCATTTTCTGTTTTAGGATCAGCTCCCTTTGTAAAGCTTCCTTGAGGGGAAATGCAAAAGGAAAGATTATCCTGGAGGAAGAGTAGGTGGAGAGTCATGTGTGTGTGTGGGGGGGGGGGAGGGGTCACCATGATACTTACTTTGAGGTATTCAGAGAGTTGAATGATATCCTAGTGAGAGAGATGAAAGAGATTCAGGAGGACTTCAGCACAGAACCAGAGCCCTGGTGGGCTTAACATGTAGCAGATCTCTTTTGCCTTGGATCTGGCAGGGTCCTTCTGGCCCCACATCTATGCTCAGGACCATCTGACCATCCTGGAAGAAGGTGTCCCTCCACCCCAGCTTGAGTTTATTGTAGAATCCTTGAATAGTAACGCTTAGGTGCTGTCTGAGCCAGACCCCTCCAAATGAGGGACCTCTTACCTTGTCTAGGACAGCAACTCCACAGCTGGGAAGAGAAGAAAAACATGACAGTGGGTCAAAGAATGGAACCTGCGAGCAGGCAGGATGTCAGCTGCATCTGGCATCCTTGCTGAAGAGTAATAGTGTGGGTAAGGCTAATTCCTCCTCATCTGGGGTGGGCTCATCTTGGTGTGTCCAGTGGAGTTGTTCCAAGTAAACATGTGGATGGATAGATGAGATGTGAAACTTTGGGGTCAGGAACACAGAAGGAACTCACTTGGTTTGCTGACTGGCATCATTCTTTATTGTTGGCCATGTCTCTTCTGCCTTTGTCTGGGTACCTGAGATGATAGGATGATTCAGTATCCAGGGAAGGAGGGAGGACGAGGGGAGGGATGGGGGAGCTGGACTGCCATTGCAGGTGTCAGGGCTGTGCTCTCACCCCTGTGGTGTCTGTGTGGCTTCTTGATGTCAGAGTCCTGTGGTGGAAAGGCTCTCCCATGGGAAGCATGGCGGTCATCCAGATCCCTCCGGATGCCTGAGGAGGAATGATGTAAGGCTTGGGAAACCTCAGAGCTTATCCCTGTTTCCTGGAAAGCAAATGAAGGATGAAGAAGGATGCCACCATGAAGGGCCTCCTAAGTTTTCCAGACAACTGCAGAAAGAAGGACCAGAGGCTGGGGATGTAGCTCAGTGCTAGTGGACTTGCCAGACATGAACAAGGCCCTCGGCTCCATCCTCAGCATGGGAAAAAAAAAAAGGCAAAATGATAATCACATCTGTGTGCACTGAGCAGTTTTCCTGAAACTCACATGTTGAAATTCTAACAGTGTTGGGAAATGCAGCCTTTGGGATATACTTATGTCTGAGTGTGGGGTCCTGATGAGTGAGGTCAGTGCTCTACCAGAAGAGCCATGCAGGAGCTTGCCCCTCTGCCTGCTTTCTCCCATGCGTGGACACAGTGTGTGACCATCTGCGCACGGGGGGGGGGCGGGGAGGGGGGAGTGTCTTCATCAGATTCCAGACACCCTGGAGCCTCAAGCTTGGGTTTGAACTTTATAAATGATGAGAAATACCTTTCTGTGCACAAGCTGTTCTGTGTGTGGTAGGTAACCTATCATGGCAGTCCATATGATATTTCCCACCTAGAAAACCACTTGTTCTTCCTGGACAGGGAGAATGTCTTTCCTTGACCAGACAACGGGCCAGTCTTCCTTCATTCAGCGGTCTCAGACTCTCAGCCATGTCCTGATTTAGTGGGAGAAGTGGTCAGAGACTTGGTAGTAGTCAGACCTGGCCTTTTCTAGGCCTCTGGCTCCTGCCTATCAAAGAAGGCCTAGACTGGATGTCTGCCTCTCCTTAGGAGCCACAGGACCTTTGAGCTTTCCCACTGGAAGAAGACAGAGTAGGGAACTTGTTGGGAGGATGGGATAGTGGTGGTCACAGGTTAGTCTAATTGATCTTTTCTCCTACAAAATAAAAAAAGCACTAAAAGCCAAGAAGTATCTATGGAATTCCATCATAGGCTGACCTGATAACTGTGGGCAGGGAGTTATTTCACTGTTTTCTGTTCTATCCTTCATACCCTGGCTCCCTCGACCAGGCCACTCAGAGGCCTTGTTGCCCTGTAAGTAGGCAGCTAGTTCTTTTGCAGTTATGTCCCGGGATGGTTGTTCTGGGCAGCTGTGTGGCAGCCTGATGAAGGGGCCAGAGAGACAGTGCAGTCAGTGAGGTTCTTGCCTTGTAACCATGAAGCTCAGAACCCGTGTTTTGTTTTGTTTAAAAAGCCAGACTGGCGGTGAGTGCTTGTAATTTCATTGCCAAGGAGATGGAGCCAGGCATCTGGATCTCAGGGGCTTGCTGAGCATCCAGGTTAGCCTACTTGGTGAGCTCCAGGCTAGTGAGAGAACCAGCGTCAAAACCTGGAGTAGACCTTTAGATTTCACATATAAATTCATGTGCATCCACATGAACACCTATAGACATGGAAACGCACACGCACATGCACCTGCTATATGAAGTACCTATTCTTGGTATGTATGGCAGTACCCAGTGTTACATGGACCCATTTCTCTCCTCAGTGTGCTGACACTATAGTAGGATAATGCAGAACCTGCTGTTGTAAGCACTGCTCCTCCTAAGCCATGCTTATGGGCTTTCTATGTATTTATGCGATATTAACCATGCAGACCCAAGAGAGCAGAGGTGACCTGACTTGCCAGGGCAGGCTTCCCTGATCAGATGAGGCTTCAGTTGGGCAAAGATGTTAGAAATGAAGTGTCACAAGAGAAAGAGTGGATGTGAAGCCTTACTGGAGAGTGAGAGAGAGAGAGAGAGAGAGAGAGAGAGAGAGAGAGAGAGAGAGCACGTGCCTGTGTGATACACTTTGGGTTATAGAACTGGGGATGTGGCCCAGTGGCTCGGTTACCATGCGTAAGGCCTTCAGCATCGAGAGAACAAAAGGAAAGCTGCATGGTAGAATCTGCTAATTATGGTACACCGGTAATTTCAGAAGGATAATGAATTTGAAGCCGTCTTGGAATACATGGCAAGGCCCTATCTCAAGGGAAAAAAGAAGATCTTATACTAGTTATTGACTTGCAATTGTACAATTATTTCCTTTCTCCCAATAGGCAGATATAGGACCTGCCTCTTCAAAAGAAGTTAAGTAAAGACACCACAGAGTCTCTGAAAGAGCACTGGCTGGTGGCTAAAGGAAACCTGACTGCATGCTGAGGAAGGGATTAATGGAAATCGATTGTTAGTGACGTTCATCCCTTGTGCCTAGCAGACCCCCACCCCTGGGCCTGGAGCAGCGTTGTCTCGGACATATCGCACCTGCTGTCCAGGGAAAGAGGTCTTGTTGGCACCAGGCAAGGACTCCTCGAGGATAGACACTTGGCCTGTTCCTCCTTCTGTCTTGCTGGAGGGCCCTCGCTCCCTGACTTGGCCTTTTTTCTCTTCTTCCAGGTTTCTCCTTTTGAGGAACAGGAGTAGCCGAGCTCTCTGAAGCTGCTCCTTGTATTGGGTCCTCAGCACCTTCCCTGGCTGGCGGCAAGTGGTCTCATTGTGGCGGCGGCGGCGGCTTTCTCGGGTCTCCTGACGTCTCTCACACTTGGCCTCATAGCTCTCGGCCCACCGAGCCAAGCCAGGGGAGGACCTGGAGTCTGAGCTGATCATGGTGGCCTCGCGAGCACCTGTTGTGTTTGGCTTACTTTCCTTGAACAGCTGCTTGGATCTGCCAGATGCCAAGAGGGAGGAGTCAGAAGATGGGCTGAAAACTGACAGTCTATCTCCCTGGGTCAGGGTGGAAGTAACACGGGGCTCCATCCGTGTGTGTTGGGACTCCTGGGCTCAATCCTGCGTGAACTGGTGTAATAGCTTTCCACTTTTCTCTAGCACTAATCTCTTAAAGTGGCTGGTTATCTCTGGAATCCTTTCTTCCTTGAGTAGGTGCCTCTAGGCGAGGGAACACGAAGAAGAAGAAATGACATAGCCATAAGGAGCCTCCCATGTGGGTGGCTTATAGAACTATGGACAGCCTGACCCATTTTATCTCCCAGTCTAAAAAAGGAAAGATGATGTCATCTTTACTGTTTCTTGCTAAGTGACATTTCTTGAGACCTAGAAGGGTAGCCACAACCCCCCAAGGAGGTGACCAGGTTTGTGACTGGTACTTTCTGCTCCACTCTTAGCTTTCAGCAGCCAGCTTGTGGCTCTGGACTGGCATGGCCTAGGGAAACCTGCTCTGATTCCTCCATCACCACCCCGACCTTCCTCTTTGTCATCTACTGTGTATCTAGTGCTGGCTCTGACTCTTAGCTGCTGATCAAGTCAGTCTGTTAGCTGAGAACCTTCAAGGTGCTTGGTGTTGGTTCATTTTAGAGAATCTGGCTCTGGGACTCAGAGGGGAGGTTCTATTCCTTTAAGATCATCTTCCTGCCAGACTCAGTCTGGTCCCCAAATCTGCCATCTAAACTAACAAACGTGTGGGGTGCTCTCAACAGGAGTCCTACAAATCGTAAGAAACAAGTAGAAAAACCTGTATAACGGAAAGTCCCCAAGTAACAGTTTTCAGGACAGGTCACCTTGGATGCCCCTCTAGGTGGCCTTGTCTGGCATCCAGATAGTACCCAGACCCTCATCTTCTCCCACCTGCTGTGGATTTGGCTGGTCTTATTTTGGGCTCTGGCAGTCTGGTGGAATCAGGGCTGGACTCAGATGAGCTACACTCTATCACCAGAGATTGTACCCTGCCTCCTGTGCCCTCTGGAGTCAGACTGTGGTGATGGAAGAAGGTCCTAGTCACAGCTGCTGCCTCTTCTCTGTGCCCAGATTATCCCACTGCCCAGGAATTCAGATCCTGGTCTTGCAGACACTGGCCAGTTCTGGCTCCTCATGCCTGTGTATGGGCTGCACAGACTCTGCAGGAAGAGAGGCCCCTGTGTTTCTTTGTTGGGACTTCGATGCCTATCCTGGCATGATGGAATCCTGTGCAGGGTTCCTGCTCTTCCTCTGGTCACAGTACTCATTCACAAGCCTGTGGCTGGCAGTCTCACTCTCTGGAGGGTTCTTATGTGGCCAAGTCCTGTATGCTTTTAATTATCTGACTCTAGAGGGCTGGGGACACTCCCCGCCTTGGGCAGAGCTTTCCCCAAGGACTGTGAGACTGTGAGGGGCTAAGTGTTTGCCTTTTCCTCAGGCTTCTTCCCACTCTTACTCTGGGACTACCTAAATTTGCCACATGACACCCTGTTTATTTAATTATGTAGAAAAGGAGCCAAAAGGCCTACTCATGTTCTGTCATAAATGAATGTATCGAGGAGACTTGGAATTACACACATGCGCACCTTGAAGCCACAGCACCTGACTATTCTATCTTCACCGAAGGAGGGGAACCCTTGCTTTGGGATCAGGTTGTGACTCACTTCCAGGTTGTCAGTACCCACCAAACAGGTATGTGGGGGGTGGTTTGCTAAGCCTCAGTGTTGTCATTTATGATATAGGGCTAAAACTTCCCTTGAAAGGGCATAGGCATTAAAAGACAACACCCAACACCCACATTATATATATATACCTAGCACATGGCATATGATAAATGACAGCTTTTTAAAAATAATAGATATAAAAATATTGTAGTTATCATGGCTGGTGCTAGATACGGAAGACTTGGTGCTGTGAAGCAAATGCCCCAGGCAAAGCCCGACTCCAGGGCTGAGAATGTTCACCTTTGCCCCCTAATTCCCCTACTCTCGTCTCTCAGTTCTGAACAGGGCTTGTAGCTCCATCTTGGAATAATTTTACCGCTGTGGTTCCTGTGGTCTCTGAGTTTGGGTTAAAAGGACAAAGCACTTCTCTGTGATCTGGATGCCATCATCAACTTGATTAGGTCAGACAGAAAAGCAAAGAAGAGGTAGGTGAAGAAAGGAGACATCATTATAAGTGTGAGGGCTTCGGCTCCCCCACTGTGGGGCTTCATACGAGAGGGAGCTCCCTGGTCTGTGCTTCTTCCTGCCTTCCAGATGAGAAGAAGAAAGGTCTGAGGGGTTGAGGGCAGGCCTGTGATGATATCTCTTCCTGTTCCCCATCTAGCTTGTCTGTAAGTCTACTGAAATATGGCTGTGTTACTCTCTGCATCATTAGGACTTGACAGTTAGGAAGTTGCAATAGGAATGTCTCCCTAGAGAGAAGAGTGTTTCCAGATGCATAACCATCTATACCTGCTGGAGTTTGACACTTGTATGGAACCACACAGCCTTCTAGGATGGTGGGATCATCCTGGCTTGCTTAAACGCAAGAAGGCTTGTGGAAGGTGTGATGAACAGGGACAGGCTACAGAAAAAAGGAACTGGTCCTGTAGTTCAGAGAAAGGTCACAAGGCCACTGCCTAGGATTTCTGTAGTCTCTGAAGTACCCCTTGCCAACATGAAAGGACCTAGTTAGAGCTAGAAGGACCGGCTGGTACTGGCTAGGGAAGGCTCTACTTCCTGTGCAGGAAGACAGCAGTGCACTGCCCCTCACCTACAGACAAATTCATTCTGGTTTTCCACATCTTTGCACCTACCCCCAGGCTGTGTATGCAGAGGAAGTGATGGATGGCTTCCCGCATGGATCTGACCTGCTTAGTTCAGAGTTCTCAGTGAGAGCTGAAGGAGAAGGGCATTGAAGGGATTGGGAAAGATCATCTAATTCGTGTTATGGATGCCAACCACACCAACACTATGCCATGGGACTCACACTTAATCTAAACCAACAGACGGAGCAGAGTTGGCAGCCATACCCCGTGGTTGCCTGAGGACTCTGGCACAGGACTCTTTTTTTGGTTATAGAAACTGTAGCAAGTAAATTCCACCACCTGCTGCTACGCAGCATGGAGGCTGGCATGGCAGAGGATATTCTGCCCCACCCTAAGTCAACAGACCCAAACCTGGATCCCAGAGCATCTTCCTCCACTGTTACCTTGGGTCCCAGGTTCTGTCTCAAGTGTTTCAGGAGAGCCTTCAACCCTCTCTAGGTCTCTCTGGTCTCAGATGGCTTGGGAAGCTGTCAAGCAGAGGCTCTAAGCCCCCTCACCATTTTCTTCTTATACTGACGTTCTCTTTGCACAGCAGCCTGCTGAAACAGGAAACGCAAGCCACAGTGCTCACAAACCTCAGTTCCTCTCCTTGCCCTTAGCAATTTGAGAGGGCCCCTGCCCCCTTGGGGCCTCCAGGGCTGGTGAGGAAGTCCACCCAGGCACCCACTCTCCAACTACCTGATTGGTCTGCTCTCCGGCAGTTTCAACCCAATATTCACTTCCTGTGGTTGGCGTTGTAGCTCAGTAGGTAGAATGCATGCTTGCCTAGTAAGCACAAAGCCCTGGATTCCATCCTCAACATGAAAAGCCAGACCTGAAGCCCCAACATTCAGAAAGTAGGGGCAGGAGAACCAGGAGGTCAAGATCATCCTTGGCTACATATTGAGTTCAAGGATAGCCCTAGCTGCATGAAACCCTGTTTAAATTTTTATATCTTCTAGGATTACACAGGGATGAATTCTGGGCCATCTCCAAACCTTGCCACTTCTGTGGTAAGACCCAGGAGGAATGTTCCTCATACCATCTCTAGCTGTTTCGAGTCTCTCTTTCCTTTGGGTACCTCTTTCTGATGTTGACATTGAGTAGAGTCTCCTGTGGTCTGAAGGATCTGTGTTTTGTGGAGTTCCAGATCCTTGAGGGCATCCTGGATTCATTTCTTTATGAGGCAATGTGGAGGGATGAAACATGCATGGCCAGAGGGCAGAAGGCAGGCAGCCAGGAGAGTCTGAAAATTCCCAGTGAGTTGAACTAAGAAGTTTTGGGAAAAATCAAAGAGAACTGATGCATTAAATAGAAACTATTACACGAGGGAAATTCCAGAGCAATTCAGGATAGACAAGCAGGAAACTGAGTTGGTGCAAGTTCATGAACAGCTCTGGAACCTTCTGAAGAAGCCACACAATATGGAGGTCGGATGGTTGATGTGGCTGGTGTGACCATACAGTTTGACATGTGTGAGGTAGGCATGAGGCAGGTATGAGACAGGTGTGAGGCAGGTGTGAGGCATGTATGAGGCAGGTGTGAGACAGGTGTGAGGCAGGTATGAGACAGGTGTGAGACAGGTGTGAGGCATGTATGAGGCAGGTGTGAGACAGGTGTGAGGCAGGTGTGAAGCAGGTGTGAAGCAGGTATGAGGCAGATGACAGGTGTGAGGCAGGTGTGAAGCAGGTGTGAAGCAGGTGTGAAGCAGGTGTGAAGCAGGTGTGAAGCAGGTATGAGGCAGATGCTCAAGTAGCTGGGATAAGTTTTGTTAACATGGAGAACTTATCACAGTCCTCTTCATTACTGCTACCTTGTCATTCTATGAAGAGAAAAAGGCAAGAATCAGGCAAGAAGGAAGCACACAGGCCAGATTCTTACACTAGAACCCAGATCAGAGAGGTGCCTAGGGTGAGAGGTACCTGAGAACACAGGGAGACAGGAGATTGTATCAGAATTGCTATAGATTCTGTGGACCTTACTAAAAACTCTATAGAAAAGTATACAGAGATCAGAACATTTTCTAGGGCTGGGCACTCTCATGCGGCACTCGTGCTACTGGGACTAATACATTAATAATGTGTGCTCAAAGCCACGTGTCACGAGTGCATGAGTGCATGGGTACACGAGTGCATGAATGCATGGTTGGATGAGTGCATGGATGCATGAGTTCATGGGGTATATGAGTGCATGGATACATGAGTGCATGGGTGCATGGATACATGAGTGTATGGGTGCATGGGTGCATGGATACATGAGTGCATGGGTGCATGGATGCATGAGTGCATGGATACATGAATGCATGGGTGCATGGATACATGAGTGCATGGGTGCATGGATACGTGAGTGCATGAGTGCATGAGTGCATGGGTACCTGAGTGCATGGGTGCATGGATACATGAGTACATGATTGCATGAGTGCATGGACACATGAGTGGATGGGTACCTGAGTTCATGGGTGCATGGATACATGAGTGCATGGGTGCATGGATACATGAGTGCATGGACACATGAGTGGATGGACACATGAGTGGATGGGTACATGAGTGCATGGACACATGAGTGCATTCTCAGCCCAAGCAAGTTATTCTAGAATAAAGCTCCAGGTACTTTTATTAATACATTAGTGGTATCTGTAGTACTTGCTGTAGTTTGGATCCCCCAAGTCCCACAGCTCAGAGCCTAGCTCTGCACCTCTGCACTGCTGGAAGGTGCTAGAATCTTGGGAATGGGCTTAGTGGAAGGAAGTTAGACTGTTGGCATCATGGCCTTAGAGGGGAGAATTCATCTAGGCTCTTCTTTCTACTTTCCATTTTCTAGTCACGAGGTGAGCTTTTGCTCTGACATGAAGTTCTGCTGTGCTGTTCACCCCATCACAGACCTGGAAACATCTGAGGAACTGATCACGGACTGAAGCTTCCAAACGTCTGTTCATAACTGATTTTCTTGGGAGTTTGTTAAGGCAAGGGAAGGCTGACTGACAAACCCCGAGTCTGTCAGGTCTTGGGTAGGCAGACTGTTACACTTTCAAAGACTTTGCTCTTTGGTCTTTCAAGGGTTTTGCTGGTCACTATTTAATCAGATGTCCACACATCTCAGAGGTGGTCCTGCATCCACTCATCAGGAAGGAGGTAACAATTTTCATCTTCTACATTTGCAAGGTTGCCTGCTATGCTACATGGAGCTAGTTGCAGTTCACATCTGTGGCAGAACAGGCCCTTCTGTGGGGTCTGTGTGGGCCTTGTTGGTGGAGTGACATCTAGACATAAAAATCTCAGTTTTTTATGTAAGAAGTATTCACTATGAGCAAGATCTGTTTGTTGTATAGATTCTGTGAGGTGACTACCTGTTACCAAGAACTATTTACTATCCACTCGACATGCACGAGGCCGAGTTTCATCTGTAGTACCACAGAAATTGGGCATGGTGGTGTGTACATATAATCTCAGAGCTCTGGGTATGGAGGCAGGAAGATTAGGAGTTCAGGGTCATTTTCTACTACATAGGGAGTCTGAGGCTAGCCCATATATCCTACATAAAAAAATAATTACATCAGAGCCAGAGCCACAAGCTTTCACAAAGCCCACTGCTATGTCACACACAGAGTCACACACATACCCCATACATACATACACATGTATACACTCAGTAACACACACACACACACACACACACACACACACACGCACACACGCACACACGCACACACACATGCACACACACACATGCACGCGCACACACACATACACACACACACATACACACACGCACACACACGCACATGCACACACACACACATGCGCACGCGCACACACACATACACACACACACATACACACATACACACACACATGCACACGCACACACACACACATGCGCGCACACACACACGCACACACACACACATACATACACACACACATGCACACGCACACGCACACACACACACTCACACACCCCGCAGCTTCTGCAAGGGCATCTGCCCTGTTTAATCTTGGACAGATGCCACCACTGTCATTGACCTTTGTCACTGGGATAATCTAAGAGATCTCATCTAATCTCCATTTTGCTTTTAGAGACTCTGCTTGCCTCACCTCCAGCTGCCTCGAGGTTTACTGTAGCACACGTGTGTCTGTCACAGGGCTTGTCTTGAGTCAGCATGGCTAACTCATCTCTCTCTGCTCTTTCGCTCAACAGTGCTGAAGACCTGAAGTCTTGCCATAGTGCACCTATAACAGGATCTGTTTTTAGGTTTCAGCATTGCAAAAGGCAAGTTACTGTTCGTCCTAGGCTGATAAGAGGGGGGCATACTAGGCTTTAATTTTAGCATTCTTCAAGATGTATCTTCAGGTCTGGGGAGGGATTTATCATGTATGGATGGGTACACACATATGTAGTAACTGACAGAAAAGCAAAGTTAGGGTTAAGCTGACAAGAGGCCTTCCAGCCAACACAGGACACACTGCTGTCGGTTTTCAGAGCAGCTTAGCATCTTTCCTCCTTCCTCTGTGGCCAGGAAGAAAAGCACAGGATACTCACGAGTTAAGATTTTCCCTCATCCCACAGGGCTGCTTTCTACACTGGAAAGTGTTCCACCTTGAATTCAGGGCCCAGCTTAAGCTCCCACCTCTTCTAGGCAGCGTGAGCCAAAAAGCAGTACTTGGAGACTGAGGCATGACATTACTTACTTAAGGACATATTTATATAAATTACCAAGTTAGCAAATCATCCTTTAATTAGAAATCAAAGATGTGAAGTGCTTCCACTTGTTTGCCTTGTAAGAGCCATTTACTCCGATGGCTTTTGAGGTTAGAACCCTCAGCGGTGGCTTCAGCTCACAATCCCAAGGACTCAGCAGAGGTGACCGCTTGTGTACTGTCTGATTCTAGTGACCTGGGCTCGACAGTGATGTGGTTATCTAGTAGTGTGGTTGCTATTTATCTGAGAGGCCCAGCCCTCGTTAAACTATCCTAATAATGTCACAAATGGTGCCCCACTCCGGAGGGAGTCCCTCCTCTCCCCGGAGCCTTTTCTACTTTGTAACGTACACCTTTCAAAGCTGTTCTCATTTGGCATGGTCTGTCATGGGTCTCAATGCAGGGGAGTTGTCTTGAACCGACCCACTAATGTCAGCTTATGGGAGAAGGTAGACACACTGCAGACTTGCTGGGAAGAGCTCAGGATAGCTCTTTCTTCAGTTTTATAGAAAGTATAACAGCACCATTGAAAGATTTCTTTTGATAATCTCATGTAGCTCAAGGTGGTCTTAAACTAAACTTCGGTCCTGCCAAGCATTGAGATTGTAGGTGTTTACCACCACATTTGGCCCTAAAAGATTTTTTAAAATCCCGCTGCTCAACACAGTAAGTTCCCTGCCTTTTTTTTTTGTCTTTTTAGTTTCTTTCCACAGTTACCCATCTTTTGTTTTTACATATGAGTTTTTACCCATCGTTGTGTTTTCTGTTTAAACTTGGTGCTAAGTTATAAATACGTATCACGTCTTCATAATTTTTCACTGTTAGGGCTGTTTAATGATTTCTCTATTATTGGAAAGTTAACCATGTGTCCTAGCATCAAGTTGTGGTAATTATTAGCCACTGGCAAACCCAACGCAAACAAATCTTAATTCACACTGTTAAGGTGAACTTTATTGTTCTACGGGAACAAAAGTTCAGATCTGAGATAACTGTCCACAGAATAGCAGGATTCCTTTACAGAGCTCCTCTGCCACTCACTCCCCAAGGCTGTCTCCCACACCAGTGGCCTGGGACACAGATCTCAGGGGAACCAGGAAGTTGGACTATTTCAGCTTGAAGCTGGATTAACTTCACCGTGAAGGCTCATTCAGAGTTAGAAAAGTATCTAACCTCTCCACTGTTAAATGGTCATACCAATAATGTTGACATGGATGGGGGTGTAGCTCTGGGGCAGGGTGGTCTTAGCCCCAGGTCTGGGGAGACCCTATGTCACAGAGATTGTAGGTGTACACAAACCATGTTTGGCCTAAAGGATATTAAAAATCCTACTGCCTGACTACCTTAGGGCATTACTAAAATGACACCAGTACACTCAGTAGGGGCTAGGGGGAATATCGCAGGTGAATAGTGCTTGTCCAACATGCATGATGTCCTGGTTTCATTTTGTGACACCACATGAGCTGAGATCACCACATGGCCTATGATCAAAGAGTCTAGGAGGTAGTGGAGAGAGGATCAGATTTCAAGGTCATCCTTAGCTACGCAGGGAACTCAAGGGCAGCTTGCTTTTCATGAGACCCTGTCACAAAAACCCAACCAACCAACCAACCAACCAACCAACCAACCAACCAACCAATCAACCAAAAAAATAATAATAATCAGCAGTCAAACATAAAATCACTATAGTGACACCTGCAGTTGGTGCAGTTGGGACTGTTGGTTTGTGACTTAACAGCCATAATGAGAGGCACCCTCCTTCAGATCTCTAACTCTGTGACAAGGGAGGAGCTACCCTAAGAAACTAGTGCATTTTATCTGATGTACTTTTTAAAAATTAATTTTTAGTTATACATAATGATACACACATAGATAGATGTGTCTATGTGTGTGTGCATGTGTGTGTGTGTGTCTGTGTGTGTGTGTGCTTGGTTCCTGTTTAATACAATGTTGTAAGTATATCCATAGCAGATAAAAAGAGAATTTTAAAACAATCACCTGGAAGATTCGTAAGCATATAGCCTCTCATTTCATAGGATGATGACAAAAGATAAAACGTGTTTTTAAAAGTTCATCTAACACGACTCAATTAACCATGTTCTTTTCTTCTTCTTCTTCTTCTTTTTTTTTCTTAGACAGGGTCTCACGTAGCCCAGACTAGTGTCAAACTTACTATATCCCCAAGGAATTGAGTTTATGATTGTCCTCCTCTCAAAAATGGGATTACAGTGTGTATACATTACAGCAGGTTTTATGTGGTATGGGGAATGGAACCAGGACTACTCTACCATCTGAGCCACTCCCCTGTTCCCTAGCTAAAATTTTTAAAAGATATGTGCTATTGATTGATTATATGGGGAAAAGAGATTTCTCGTGTCCTAGTGTCTAGATTTCTAGATCCCGAGTTTCTCCTAATGAAATGTTTGCAGGAGTTTGATGAGGTAAAGCTTCGGACTCTTGATAGACAGACACACAAATAACTGTTGGGTAGGCAGTGGGAATGGAGAACACCTTGATCAGAGGAGATGGGGTAGGGAGGTGTGGTGGTTTGAATGTGCTTAGCCCATGGGAAGTGGCACTGTTAGGAGGTGTGGCCTTGTTGGAGGAAGTGTGTCACTGTAGGTGGGCTTTGAGGTCCTCTTCTAATGCTCAAGCACCACACAGTGTGGAAAAAGAGTCTCTTCCTGGCTGTGTTCAGGTCAAGATGAGAACCCTCTCAGCTCCTTCTCCAGCCCCAAGTCTGCCCTGATGATGCCATGTTTCCCATCATTTTGATAATGGACTGAACCTCTGAAACTGTAAGCTAAGAGCTGCCTCGGTCATGGTGTCTCTTTACAGCAATAAAATCCTAACTAAGACAGGGATGCTGACAGAGGATCACAATTCCATGTCCCCTAATAAGCAGAGCAGGTGGCCTGGGATGTGCCTATGGATACCCAAGGTCCAGTTGTCCTCAAGGTTGGCTTTGGATAGAAGCCAGCTTCTCCCAGCAGAGAATTTGTCTTTACTCTTTCCCTCATCCTTTTGCCAGGCCTAGTGCCTTTCTGAGAGTACCACTAACGGTTGCTATTGATCAGAACTAGTTCCCACAGCTCCAAGCCAATCTCCTAGGTGGCTGGAGCAGGACAGATCAAGGTATTGGAGCTGACTCCTCCTTCTCCTGTCTGGTTGTGGCCCACAGACCATGATCGTATCTTTTCATGGGCTCTGGCTGGAATAGTGATGGTCTTGGAGTAGAGCCTTTCCAGAAGGGTCTATATGCTATGATGCTGCCTACCTGTGTGCAGCCACTGGGTGGTGCTGCTGCCCCTGTCTGCAAGTAGTAGGCCGGTTGTGATAGACCTGGTAGTTAAGGCCTTGTGCTTTGGGTGTGGTTGTACTCTTGGGGTTCATTCTTGAACCTATTCCCCGCAAGTCTGTCCAAGCAAGGGAGCCTTGAAATATGCTAGTCAGTCACCTAGCAGAGACTCAGGAATTCTGTTGTTTGCTCTGTCATTTGTAACACAGCGTGGGTAGTTCTAGGACTTTTTGGCGCATCCTCCATTTGTATATTGGCTGAGGATGTGGATTAATTGGCCGAGTGTTTGCCTAGCATTCAAGAGGTCCATACCCAGCACTGCCTAAGCCAGTTGTGATGGTGCCTGCCCATAACACCCTCTGCCATGAAAGCAAAAAAAAAGCATGTAGACGTATGATATCTGCACCTGACTCTTTCAGTTAACATGCTTTGAAACTGGCTGGGGGGGGGGGGTGGTATAGGAGAACCCCCTGACCTTTGTGTTTTTCTCCCTCTCTCCTTCTCAGAGAGTTTGTTTTGGCTCTCAGTTTCTGTGAAGTCACTGTGTGCTCTCCTGGCCCCATGCCTTTTTTTTTTTTTTAAACATTAGTTACAATTTCTGTGGAAAAGGCAGATGGCCTGTACCTGGGAAAAGCCACCCCTTCCAGGAACAGAGGAAGATCTTGGAAAACCATACAAACCAGATCAATCTTGTCACATTTGCCCTCAGCCTCCCTTACTTCTCTACCCAGGTAGAGAACACCTTGTGCACATTGTATACTCACTGGCCAGATACACGGTTGGAGCTGACTGTGCAGGCAGAGTCTGTACTAAGTACTGGTGTGTGTTTCTTCTGTGAGTCTGCCACCCTAGCGTCCCTAGCAGGGATCTCAAGAGCTTTGAGGTGTAGTAGTTCTCAGGCTTGCTCATGCTGCATGACTCAGGTCTGTGTCCCTTGACTTCTACCTGTGTCAGTCTGGGGCTAAGCCGAGTTGCTAGGCAGAGGCCCACATGGAATCACAGTTTACGCAAGTTTGTGGTGACCTGTGCAAACCCACGTTTATCTCCAGTTTGTTTACCTTTTGTTGTTTGTTATTCAAGTTGACACAAATGTCTCCATTTTGATTCCTGTGCCTTTTAGGGTCCTTACTTTTGATGGAGGTTTTTCTGTGAAAACATTGTTGCCCTCTGTCCTGTCCTGAGGGTCTGTTGTCCCTCTGTTGCACCTGTCCTGGGTGCTGTAGAGTGGGAGGGTGAGGGTGGATGACTGACGGGGTCAGCACCAAATCCTTTTAGCCACACTGGATCAACGGAGTTCCGGAAGAGTGTTTCTCTGCTCAGCCCCTGAGTGCTAAGGCAGCATTATTTTGTCAGAAATTTGTACTTTAACGGATTAAAAAAAAAGATGCAAAGATTAAAAAGGAAAATGCAAAATAAAAATAATTTTGATATCCACCCCCTGGTAATGGGCAAAGAGACACTTTGTTGTTGTTGGTAGTCTTACATCAGTCAGAGGCAGAACAGATGGCAGGCCTTTATTCCTCCTAGCTTGATGCCTGGCTTGGTGGCAAAGCTGTTTTATGCCTAGGACACATAAAAATTGAATCAAATCATATCAAATCTAGGCAGTGCAGTGTGGGGGGAGGAAGATAGGCAGAGACCTGTGTTCTACCATGCCACTCAGAGCAGGAAGAGAAAGACGTCCACAGACCTGTCCTTTATCTCACATTTCTAGCCGTAGTCACACAGAGCCCCACCTACCACCACATAGCACTCTATGGGAGGAGGAAGTAAGACCAGAAGACCACCATGCCACCCACAGATCTGCCCTCTAGTGCAAGGCATAGGTGGGCAGAAGACACCTGCTTGCCACCATGCCATGCAGTCCGGACAGAGGATGTCACTCAGGAGCCTACCAGCTATGTGGCCAGTCTGCAGCAGGAACTACCACAGTGTATGAGTCTGTGATGGTCAGATGAGAGAGAAAGAGAGGTGGAACTGGAGACTCAAGGGTGGACAGGAATAGCTTGCTGTGAGTGGCTAGCCCTGCTACCTGTGACCATTGTGAGGTCCCAGGATGAGCCGCCTCTGAGAACCATGCCCTCCATCTATGGCTACACAGCCAGCATAGCCAGTGTCAGTGGTCAGTGTCGTTACCACTACAGAACAGGGGTACATCTTAGTTGGGACAGCCACTGGGGAATCACATGGGTATTCAGGGACTGTGCATAATTGTCCCTGTTCCTCACTGGTGACTGCGATCTCAAGACCTGGCTCCATCTCTCACTGGAGACAACATTTGGGAGAGCAGGCCCTGCATCTTGCCTGGCCAGGATAGCAGAGCTGACCCTGATGTTGGGGGCAGCAGTGAGTCAGTCCCGAGGGGGAGAACATGGGAAAGCTGACCCTGCTGCTTTTCTGCCATGCGGTGTCGTGGATGTGTGGTGATGATGATGACCTCTCACCTGTAGCAATTAGAAGAGCTGGCCCTGGGGTCATGAGAGCAGGGGTTGTCCCTACCCCTTCCAGGCTACAGTACTTGGAAAAGCAGGCGCTGTGCCTCACCTGAGCAGCATACTAGAGCTAACCCTGGTGGTGAGGGTATGAGTGAGTTGGCCTCGAGGATAAGAGGGAGGGAGAGCTGACCCCACCACTCCTTCACTCCCTTACCCCTCAGCACCCAAGGCAGCCAGAAGAGGAGAGCGGGCAGAACAGTGGCTGGCTCTGGAGGCATGGGTGTGGATGAGCTGGCCCTGAGGACACAAGCTCAGGAGAACAGGAGAGCAGGATGATGAGCTTGTGCTGGTGGTGTGGATAACCGAGAGCTGGCAGGCTGGCCAGCTCAGCAGCTAACGAAGCCCTGATCCAGGGTTCTGAGTTGGGACACTCCAAAATCATTATCATCTTCACGACCCAGGGCAACAGCAGGGTAATTGGGAGGAGTCCTAACGAGGATCCAATATTGCTGGTGTGACAGAAGCCAGAGACCTCTAACCAGACCAATGTCTCATTGCAACGGACATTTGCAAGTGAAGATGTGTGAGCAGAGGGATCTACTGTGGGACACACGGTGACATGTTACAGCTTCTGTGAGGAGATATTTTCTATGGTGTGTGTGTGTGTGTATGCGCCCTCTATTTGAGGGGACTTACAAGGGCAAAGGACAGATATGAGGGAGTGGGGAGATGAACAAATCTGGGGTACATGATATGAAAATCACAAAGAATCAATAAAAAGATTACTGGGGGAGGGGGAATAATTTTGAACCCAAAACATTTTTTTTTCTACAGCAATGCCAATGGTTATCTATCAAAGATAATCGAAGGAAAATCAAAGATAAATCTGGTTTTACCAGAAAACCATATTTGAAGAGTAGAGTATTTATTGGCATGGTTTATTTACTTATTTTATTGGATATTTTCTTTATTTACATTTTAAATGTTATTCCTTTTCCTGGTCCCCCCCCCCTTCTGTGAGGGCGTTCCCCCACCCACCCACCCACTTCTGACTCCCCACCCTCACATTTTTGGCATGTTTTTCATGAATCTGATTGTAGATGTTTCCAAGGGAAACCAAAACTAAATAACAAAAGACTGAATAATCACGAGGAAAATCTCTTGACGAATCTTCAGCAACTACAAGAAAATAGTTGTTTTCATGACCTAAAGGTTTTTTTTTTTTTTTTTTTTTTTTTTTTTTTTTTTTTTTAGATTTATCTATATGAGTATGCTGTCTTCAGACTCCCCTGAAGAGGGCATCGGATCACATTACAGATGGTTGTGCCCCACCATGTGGTTGTAGGAATTGAACTCAGGACCTCTGGAACAGTGCTCTTAACAGCCGAGCCATCTCTCCAGCCCTGACCTAAAGGGTTTTTAAGATAACAACAGGCACATTACCTCAGGGCTGTCAGACTTTGGTAAAATTTATGTAAACTTTACCTTGTCTTTTACCTAAACATTTATGTGAATAACTTAGGCTATGTCTCACTATAAAGTAATTGTCACCCTCCAAAACTTTTATTAAAAGTAGATCAACATTAAAAAAAAAACTTCGTTCTGTTAGACTTAGAGAACGAGACTCTGTAGTCTAGTCTTACGTCACTGTAGCAATAGTCAGCTTTTTAGAATATTTTATACTTTGCTCTAATTGTCGCAAAGTTTATACACGTTTCTTTCCCAAGACTCATCCTCTGCCAACTCCTGTGACTTGCTCAGAAGGCATTTTTGAAAAATATCTCCAAAGTTAGAAGATCAGGTTCTGTGTGTGCAAGGCACGCCTGGGTGTGGCACAGGGATTTGGGTGAACCTGCCCCACATGGCGCTGTAGTGGTGGACACATGTCACACATTTATCAAGACCCACAGAACACATAACAAGAGAGTGAGTCCAAGTGTGAATTTGGCCTTTGACGGATGCGCTGATGATGTGTGAGACTCTTGATAAAAGGGAAGGCTTGGGGTTGGGGTTTATGGAAATGTGGGGTTCTGCTATGAGACCCAGACTGAGCTAAAGGCAATGCCCATTTACAAAGGCACAGACTTTCTGATGTCCTCCTGATCTTACAGGTCTCGCTCAACAGTTGCACACAGGCCAACCTTGAGCTACTGGTCCCTCCTTCCTTCCTCTCCCAAGTGCTGGGATTACAGGAAGGAGCACAAACCATACCACTTGAGGCAGTTTTAATACATGGGCTTTGGGGAACATATTCAAAGTGTAGCAGCTGTGCTGGGGGTGGGTCTGAGACGATGGCCTAGAGCAGTCAAGCCAGGAACAGTGGCCTCGAAGCTCTAGGAAAAGCTTGGTGGTTAGGTGAGAACTCAGGGTCCATTGTGAGAAGCAGGTGGGACGCTGTGAGTCACCCCCTCAGGCTTCTTTCTACCCCATGCTAAGGTCTTTGAGGCTTACTATTTACTCAGAAAAGGGAGCCACAGTTTGAGACCCAGTGTGGCCCCCAGCATGTGCCGACAGCTGGTGTGTGTCAAACATGTTAGGATCTTAAGAACTGTGTCCTGCTCTGGCCGTATCTCCCTGTGCCTGTGGTTATTATGAAATAAGGCTCAGCTTGTTATGAGTTGAGTATGAATGCCCTCATAGGCTCGCGTTGACAGCCTGTTCTCAGCTGCTCATCCTTTTTTTGGGAAGTGTTGGAATCTTGAGTAGGTGGGGCCTCGTTTGGAGGAAGCAGGTCATTCTGTGTACGTGCGACAGGGTCATATGTAGCCCAAGCTGAACTTGCTATATAACCAAGGATGACTTTGAATTCTTGACCCTCTGGCCTTGACCACCCAATGTTGAGATGATGTGTGTGCCTAGATTGAAGGGCACCTCTTGTCCCTGGCTTCTTTTATGTGTGCTTTCACAGTGGGTGAGCAGCTTCACTCTAGCGTGCTTCTGTCACAATGCTCCATGTCGCCACAGCCTCATATCAAGGGCCAAGTGATATGAACTTCTGAAGCTGTGTGTCAGAACAGCCTCTTCCACTCTGAGGAATTCCTTCCTCCTCCTCTAGCTCCTCCTCTTCCTTCTCTAACTCTTCCAACTCCTCTCTTCTTCCTCCAGCTCCTCCTCCTTTTCCAGCTTCTCCTCCAGTTTCTCTGCCTTGAGCTCCTGCTCTTCTTTTCTTTTATTTCTTCTTCTCCTCCTTCTTCTTTCATCTGTCGTTTCCTCCTCCTCTTTCTCCTCTTCCTCCTCCTCTTCCAGCTTCTCCTCCAGCTCCTCCTCCTCTTCCAGCTTCTCCTCCAGCTCCTCCTCCTTGAGTTCCTCCTCTTCTTTTTTCTTCTCCATCTTCTCGGTCTTCTTTTTCTTCTCCTTTTCCCTCTTCTCCTTCTTCTTTCTCTTTCTCCATCTTCTCTGTCTTCTTTTTCTTTTCCCTCTCCTCTCCTCCTCCTCCTCCTCTTCCTCCTCCTTTTCCTCCACCTCCTTCTTTTTGACACAGGCTCTTACCACAGCCCAGCTGGCCTTGAACTCTTTATGTAGCTGAAGTGCCCTGAACTCCTGATCCTCTGTCCCCGACCTGAGTGCTAGTATTACCACCACGTGCTACCATACCCAGTTTCTGGGGTTGTTTTCTGTTCTGTGCTGTATTGCATTGATGAAAACTCAAATCCAGGAATGCTTACAGCTGGACAGCTGATCCTGGGAGATGAGAGCCAATGAAAAAGAAGCAGGCTCACTCAAGGGCCAGCACTGTGGAAAGGCCTCTGAGGGCCTGTTAACCTCTTAGCTCGTCTTCCAACTCCACAGCACAAAGGTCTCTTATTCAAAGTAAATGTTACCTTTAGTGAAACTGTTATTTTCTTAATAATTAACACAATTCCTTTGTGCATAGAAACTTTTTGTTAAAAGATATGTCCAGCCTCAAGGTATAATCATCATTAACTGTGAATGAAAATGAGGGAAAAAGAAAAAGGAGGCCGACTCTGAGCAGTGGGATCAGGAGGGAGCACTGTGGTCCCACGAGACCATCTTCCTATGTCTCTCACACACAGCCAATGTGAGACTCACCTTTCCTTTTCCTTGAAATAATAATAAGATACCACATTGCTCACTGATATTTTCAGTGGGAAACAAATTACTTTTAGATCCCACAAAGTGAGGCTGAGATTTTACACCAATGTAGGTGAGAGGTGAGTGATACGCATTGGGGTTTAACGTGTGACATGGGAAGTGCAAGCTGGCATCCTCACATACATGTCCCTGTGGTAACACAAACTAGGAAGGACAGGTCCCTTTAAGCAGCACCTGTCCTGTGACAAGGGCTTTTGTGGGCTGATACTGATGAAGCTGTCACACCCATACTGAGAGTTGGGGCTGATACCTAAAGGGCTGGGAAGCAGATTAAGAGCCAAGTGAAGACTCTGAAGAGGACTTCTCAAGTGTTGGGTTATATAGTTCCGGGGGGTGGGGAATAGAAGCTTGTCTAACATGCAGGAGGCCATGGTTTTGATCCTCAGCACCACACACAGGAGACATGATGGTGCATGGTGGTGGAGGCAGGAAGATCAGAAATTCAGCGTCATCTTTAGCTATATAGCCAGTTTGAAGCTATCATGGTCTAGAGAACCTTTCTCAAAGAGGGAGAAGGAGAAGTAGAAGAAGGAAGAAGAGGAAGAGGAGGAGGAGGAGGAGGAGGAGAAGGAGGAGAAGGAGGAGAAGGAGAAAAGGAGGAGAAAAGGAGGAGGAAGAGGAGGAGGAAGAGAAAAGGAGAAAAGGAGGAGGAGGAGGAGGAGGAGGAGAAGGAGGAGAAGGAGAAAAGGAGGAGAAAAGGAGGAGGAAGAGGAGGAGGAAGAGAAAAGGAGAAAAGGAGGAGGAGGAGGAGGAGGAGGAGAAGGAGGAGAAGGAGAAAAGGAGGAGAAAAGGAGTAGGAAGAGGAGGAGGAAGAGAAAAGGAGAAAAGGAGGAGGAGGAGGAGGAGGAGGAGAAGGAGAAGGAAAGAAAAAGAAGAAGAAGAAGAGGAAGAGGAAGAGGAAAAAGAAGAAGAGGAAGAAGAGGAGGAAGAGGAGAGGAGGAAGAAGAAGAAGAGGAGGAAAAAGAAGAGGAAGAGGAAAAGGAAGAAGAAGGAAAGGAGAAGAAGACAACCACCACCCTAGTGACTCCTGGGAATGGCCCATGGGCTACCTGTTCCCTAAGTGACTAGCTATCAAACATAGCTGATGTGTTGCTTGCACAGGCAAGGAGAACGTGCCTTGAGAGAATTTAAGGCCGGGTTTGGTCTCGAGGCTCTGTGATGACTGGATAAGACCATAATGCAGCAGATTGGGATCGGTAAACACAGAGCAGTCAAAGTTTTAGATTATTAATTAACCTTATTTTTTGACAATTTCATGCATACATATTATATAATAATTGCATATATATATATGATGCATTTTGATTATACCCTAACCCCCTCTTATCTCCCTTTGTCAGTCCCTCCCCTCCTAACAGGCCTCCCTCCTGTTTTGATGTCCTATTATGATTTTTGTCAGCTACTAAGTTTAATCAAGGTTGCCCACATGGACATGGCATGGGTGTGGAGCTCTGGACTTGAGCATGGTATACTCAGAAGAAAGCTACACCACTAAAGACAATGGCCTGTCCTCCCCTCAGCAACCATCAGCAGCCAACAATTCCTCTATGATCCATCCCATATGATGCCTGAATGTTGATGGGTCCAGTCCTGTGCAGGCCCCGTGCACACAGCTGCTGCCACCAAGAGTCAATAGGAACAGGTAGCCATGTCACACCCAGAAAATGGTGTTTCACAGCCATCTGTCCCATCCTCTGGCTCTTACATTCTCTCTGCTCCATT
Source organism: Arvicanthis niloticus (assembly GCF_011762505.2). NCBI lineage: Eukaryota > Metazoa > Chordata > Mammalia > Rodentia > Muridae > Arvicanthis > Arvicanthis niloticus. The sequence continues at coordinate 66,388,064 of NC_047667.1, forward strand.
TTGCACTGTGTGCCCTGAACCTTGGAGGAGACAGGAGTGCCTCATTTAAGGCTGAACATTTATCAGTCACTTATTTCTTTCACTGACTAGTTATGAGTCTTTACCTTACACATTACCCGCTCCAGAGAAACTTCTTTCACTAAGAATGAGACCAGCACTAATCTATGGCCTATAAAGAAGGAGGCTTGACAGCATGTTTATTTAAAAAAAACCCACAGTAGCAGGTTCCATGCTAGGGCTCACGACCTCCCTAGCCATGAGCTTCAGACCAGCTTTACAATTACTAGGCATGAATTCCCTCCTGTGGACTAGGCTTCAAATCCAATCAGAAAGTGGTTGGTTACCTTTACGATAGTCCTGCCACTGCTAACACACTGGTGAGCACATCTTGCCTGGCCAAGTGTTGTAACTCGCAGGATCCATAGCTAGACAGGACCACTGGTGGCTTTTCCTCTACAGCACTGTACACAGCACCTTCTGGCACTATGAAAGCTAGCCAGCAGGGAGGGAGTCTCTAGATCTGTTGTGGCTTGATTTTTCTATGCCCAGTATACAAGTGTGTGGTATCTTCAGCAACAGAATCTTCCCTTCTGATATAGTTCTGGTGGGCAGCACAAGCAACGGGAACAACCGGTGTTGTTTGGCGGACTTTGGGGTTTTCCAGAATGCTAACTCATAGGGAGGTATCCTATACCTATGCTGAAGGTTCCGATCTTCAGGAGTGACAGTTGTTCGGCGCTTCCCACTGGAAAGTTGAGCATTTGAAAATGGGCTTGCAACATTGATCTTCCTGGACAAGAGTATCCTGCTAGGAAAAAAAAAGCATGCTGATAGAGATGGTGGAGCTTTAATGGCATACTCATGAATATGGCACGCTGCAGGGGTGTGGATGGTTTCATTCTCAGACCTACTTTTTGAGCCCTTCCTTATACATTCTGGGGAAAAGCCTCATTAAGAAAGAGATTCCTTCTGTTGAGTGTGGGGCAGCACATCTGTTAGAGCTCAGAAGACAAAGGTGAACGGATGGTAAGTTAGAGGCCAACCCAGATGACAGATATAGCAAGAGTCTGTTTCAAACAAACCATAAAACCAACACAACAACAAAATAAAGCAAGGGGCTGAAGAAATGGGCAGTGTTGCTAAGTGGTTAAGGTAATTGTTACTATCTATCTAATCTATCTATCTATCTATCTATCTATCTATCTATCCATCCATCCATCCATCCATCTACTGTAGGTGCCTTCAGACACACTAGAAGAAGGCATGGGATCCCATTATCGATGGTTGTAAGTTACCCTGTGGTTGCTGGGAATTGAACTCAAAACCTCTGGAAGAGCAGTCAGTGCTCCTAACCTCTGAGCCATCTCTCCAGCCCCACTTGTTACTCTTGAAGAGGATCTGCATTTGATTCCCAGCACCCATAGTAGCCTATAACCACCTGTAACTCCAATTCCAGGGAATCTGATGCCCTCTTCTGACCTTTGCATACACCAGGCATGCATGTGGTGAACATACATACATACATACATGTGTTGGGGTTTTGTCTTTTACAGTCTATTGTAATCCTAAGTGCAGCCCCAAGACCTAGAGTCTGTGCATAGCCTCTGGGACCTTGCCCCCAAGTTAATTCTGATTGGTGAAAAAAGATGCCGGCAGTTAATAGCTGGGCAGAAGAGACATAGGTGGGGTTGAGTTTTCCCTGGCTTAGAGAGAGGAACCATAAGGAAAGGAGAGAGAAGAGGAAGAAGCTACCATGGAAGAAGAGGAACTTGCAGGAGGGAGAGAGAGAGGTAGGAATACAGAGAATGTTGCCCTATGGACTGGCCAATTGGAGCTAAGAGCAGCCCAGATGAAACATAGTAAATAGTAAGTAGTAAGTCAGTGTTATTGATAGGGAAATGGATTTTAACAGCATGGAGGGTAGGCAGCTGCCCAGCTCTAGTGCTGCTGTCTTAGGGTTTTACCGCTGTAAACAGACACCATGACCAAGGCAAGTCTTATAAGGACAACCTTTAATTGGGACTGGCTTACAGGTTCAGAGGTTCAGTCCATTATAATCAAGGCAGAAACACGGCGGCATCCAGGCAGGCATGGTGCAGGAGGAGCTGAGAGTTCTACATCGTCATCTGAAGGCTGGTAGCAGAATACTAACTCCCAGACAACTAGGGTGAAGGTATTAAGCTCACGCCCACAGTGACACACCTATTCCAACAAGATCTTACCTACTCCAACAAGGCCACACCTTCTAATAGTGCCACTTCCTGGGCCAAGCATATACAAACTACCACAGCAGCCTAGGGCATATTTAAAAATATAAATACTGTGTGTGTCTTTCATCCAGGAACATAAATGGTTAAAGGTGGGGGAAGAAACCCTGCTTGGAGGTGGGTGAAAACTCTTTTCTTTTAAAAGCAATTTCTAGGGGTACTTATTTTATGTACACGGGTATTTTGCCTACATGTATGTGTACCATGTGTATGTAGTGCCCTCAGGATTTTTAATATTTTCTACTACATACATGTATGCAAAATACTCATACATGTAAAGTAAAATAAATAATAAAAGGTTTCGGGGATCTGAAGAGCACTTACTATTTTGGCAGAGGGTCTGGGTTTGACTCCCAGCACACACAGTATGGCTCACAATCAATTGTTACTTTGGTTTCAGGGAACCCGATACCCCGAGGGCACTACATGCACACGGTACACGTATATGTAGGTAAAATACCCGTGTATATAAAATAAGTGACCTAGACATTGCTTTTAAAAGAAAAGAGTTTTCATCTACCTCCAAGCAGATTTTGTCTTTGCCCAGTCTTGTCTCCATGCTTCAGAAAAGGAGTCTCTGTGTCTTGTCTCCTCACTGTGAAGGGGAAACCTCACCTCTCCGTGAGTATCAGTGGCTTGGTTCTGATTGGTACACCGGTGTCAATTCTGTTATTGGGGTAAGCGATTCCTTTCTGATGGGGTTTGGAGCCCATGTCATATGTAGGAATTCATGATGTCTGGTTCTGTAAACTTGTCAAAGTCCTGTGACTGAGGAGGTCACAGGTCCTAGTGGGGAATTGACAGCTGCTGTTTTGCTAAGTGGATACGGTGCACCTACTGAATTGCCTTATACATATATGTTTATCCTCACAGATCTGTGCTGTTGCTGCTTGATTACTGCAGAGACTCATAACTGGTCAAAATGCTGACACAGGGGGTGAATATGATAAAATATATTATACACACGCGAGACCATAGTGTGCTGCTGTGGGCGGTTTGTGCTTGTGGATTGGCACATGACCTCGTCAGGACTCAGACCTCACATTGGTCCACTTCATACACAGGCGTGGTCAGAGCCTTCCTGCTGACTTGCACAGACAGGGCCTCCAAGGAGAGACGAGCCATATGCATCCTCTGTCTCTCTGTCATTGGGGCTGGCAGGCTTAGTTGGTCTCTCTTCCTCCTCCTCGTCCTCCCCTTCCTTTTCTTTTAAATATGGCACAACTTCTTACTATGTAACTCAAGCTGACTTCCAAATCACCATCCTCACATCCCCGTGTCCTGGGAGTTCAGAAGGCAGCCACACCTAACTTTTGACATGCTCTGAAGTCATTGGGATCTGGAGGTAGGAGAATTGAATTTCCCCCCAAGCTTCCAGAGTCCAGCATCCTTTACCAGGGGAGCCCCATGTTTGGGAGAGTTGGTTTTTTGCTGAGTGCACATGTCCTCTTGTTCCCCCAGCACTTGACATCATTCACCACCCTGCTCAGTGCCCAGGGAGGCCCACCTGAATGTCCTATGACAGTCTACAAATGGGAAGCACCATCTAGGGGTGATGAGGAAGATGGGAAGTCATGTGTTTGTTCCCCCAGCTCTCCCTGAGGACCTGAGTAGGTGACTGCTTCCTCTAGGGACAGTTAGAGATCCTGTCATGTGGCATACTCCAGGCTTTCTGTCCCTGGGGCACACTTCTGTCCTCTTGTTTCTACAGGCCTCTGTGTGGAAGGAGCTGGAGCTGACTGCAGACACTGCACAGTTGTTTGGACTTCCACATATCTGGCTTAGACTTTTGTAAGCTACACTCCCTTAAAACTGTTAAATCTTAAAAGTCGTGTGTGTGCCTCCCCCCCCCCCCCACACCCTATAGCCCCTGGTTGCTCTAAAACTTGCTCTGTAGACAAGGCTGTCTTTGAACTCAGAGCTCTACCTGCCTCTGCCTTCCAAGTGCTGGGATTAAAGGAGTATGCCAACACCACCTGGCCTGAGAAGTTTTGAATTTTCCTCTTTTTATTACTGTTTCAGGGTATTAGGTTAAGGTTGTGATGCTTGCATGGTAGCAGCCGTAAGCACTTTTACCCAGTGATCCAACTCGTGGCCCATTGGCCCTTTTATTAAATGCCACAGAAATTATCTGCCAAGAGGTGCCATCTCTTATCTGTTGTGACCTGACCGCTCAAGGGCTTTGTGGAATGGTCGTGGCAGGTTTTTGTTTCCCATTGCACTGTGGATACACAATGCTCAGCAATTGTTTGGTGAATTTTTGTCAAATGCATGGCAGGATCTGAGCTACGGTCCCTCCCCCCACACTTCAGACACTCACTGGAGCACACCAATGCCATGCACAGGTGCCAGTGAACTCTAGGCACCGTTAGGTTAAGCAGCATAGAGCAGGCTAAGTCTGTGACTTGTATTCCCATGAGCGCCAGTTTCCTGAGTTGCCTCAGTGGTTCATGTGTGGGTGTGTGAGAAACATCTGTAATACACAGAGGCAGTAAAGATGGGGTGCTTGCCAAAAGAAGGATGACGCCATTTCTCTAACTCATAAAAAGTCCAGTCCACAACACAGGAAATGAACGTGGGACATTTTCATTTGTTTAGATTATGGTTTTAAAGGAAGCATGCTGAATAAACTCAACTCATAGTTACTTGCTAATTTTACATTTACAAAATTGATATTACCTTTATTATACTTAACGTTACATTAGGCATCATTGTTTCATTCTGTACGAGGTAAAGTTGATAGACTACTGTGTATTGATATCCATAGTTACAGTCAGGTTCACAACCGCAGGCTCCAAAGTGGCTCGTGACATTTATTACAATTACATTTTCACTCTGCAAGTGTTGCAAGAATTTCTCATAATGAGGTGTACCTCAAAACTTGTGTATCTCTGGGAAGATGCTTTTGTGGGTAGGACTCACAGAAATATCAGGCAGGACTGTTCCTGACCCCTCACCAGGCTGCAGGAGCGCCTAGGTGCTTACAAATCGATCCATATTATAACTCCGTAATGTAAGAAATTCCATGATCTTCCTTCCTGGGTTCCCAAGCAGGATTGGAGTCCAAGAGGAGCTGTCATAGTACACCTCATCTTTGCGCAGAGCTGTGCCTTTGATGATCTCCAGGGCGCACTCTTCCTTGGGAGAAGCTTGCAAATTAATTACCCCAGAGCTCTCTTTCATAGCCGTTTCTGTAGGCCACAGGAAAAAGTGAGTTAACCCAGTGTTGGCGGAGCTCACGTGATAGAGACTCACAGACCTCTACGTGTCAGGCTTGGTGTGCTCATGTCAGAGTTCCACAGACCCTTAGACAACTGGATATGTCCAGTGTTGACAAAGAAAGACTGGTTGGCAGAGGTCTGCCTCCTTGGATGGGGATCTGTGGGGCAGTGGAGGTGACAGCTTAGGGGTCCAAATGTTCTCTGGGTGTTTTGGTTGGGGTGACACATTAACATGCGGGTGCAGAATGAGGACTAAATAGCTGATGTAAAGTGTAGGTGGCAAACGAGAATGCATTCTGATAATGACCCACTGCTTTATAGAAGGTAAAGTAGAACCAGGCTTTGGGTCCCTCTTAGCCCTGACCACTGTCACAGAGAAGGGGCTGCCAGTAATTGTGCTGTCTCTTCCTATGGGTCACATCCTTCAGATGCACCATCCCTTCCTTCATCTCCATGTCGCTTGACTTCCAGTTTGTTCTATAATCACTACTCAGTTACTCCTTTAAAAAACAAAAACAAAAACAAAAACCAAGGTCTCATGTATCCCAGGCTGGCCTCAAACTCAATATATAGTTGAGAATGACTCTAAACTTCTGATCCTTCTGCTTCTACTTCCTGAGTTGTGAGATTACAGGTGTGTTCTGTCTTACATTGTTGATGTGGTGCTAGGCATTGAACCCAGGGCTGCATGAGTACCAGCTAAGCCACAGACACTCCTTAAACAAAAGTTTCTCACAGTCCTAGATGTGCATTTTAGAAAAATGTGTAGGCTGGGTAGTGTTGGCGCATGCCTTTAATCCCAGCACTTGGGAGGCAGAGGCAGGCGGATTTCTGAGTTCGAGGCCAGCCTGGTCTACAGAGTTAGTTCCAGGACAGCCAGGGCTACACAGAGAAACCCTGTCTCAAAAAAAACCAAAAAAAAAAAAAAAATGTGTAAACGTTGTACTCACTGTCACCTTTCACCCCTCACCTTTCACGATTCATATCATGCATAACCCTGTGCAATGCCAGAAATGGCCACCATAGATGCAGCACAATGTCACTGGCTGTTTTTGTTTGTTTGTTTGTTTGTTTTGTTTACCAGTGTCCCCTACATGGTGTCCAAGAGCACACTCAGTACTGATTTCTCCTATTTATTCATTAGTCTGTGAAGGTTCTTTTTTCGTTTCTCATGGCCTTGATTCTTTAAAGAGCACCGATCACTGTTTCTAAGGGATGTAGGTTAGATGTGCACCCTTCTCAGTGCATCACACTGAGGAGCTCGTGAAATCAACTTCTCACCACTGTCCAGTCCAGTAAGAAAAGTACGCAGCTGTTAGGTATCATTTATAGACTAGCAGTGGTCAGGGGCAGTTCATGTGGGCACAGGGAGCTCAGAGTTCAATATACCCTGAAGATGGGAAGGACAGAAAGGAGGATCAAGACTGGCGAGCTTCTACCAGTGACAGAAGTGCCTCGATGAGTGATAGGGCTGACGCTTCCAGCTCTGGTCTCTAACGCCTTGCCGCTGAGAAGGAAGGTACCTTCAGGGAGACAGAACCTTCCTTTTTTCACGTGGTAGGGCTGACAGACCAATTTAGGGTCACTTATTCCAGGGTCTTTTCCTTACCTGTGTCGATGAGGCCCAGGACACAGAGAGTGACGGACACGTTGACGTTGGAAAGTAAGTATTCTTTTCTAATGGCAGAAAAGAACCCATCCAGAGCAAACTTGCTTGCAGAGTAGGAAGCAATCAGAGGCAGGCTCATCTTCCCTAAATGATAGATTAAAGAAGTTTGTTAATAAGGATCTACTTTGGCAGGGCAGGGCTTGGCTAGGAAGAAGCTGGCAATCCTGAGGGGCCTTTTTACCCACTGAGACTCCAGTTCCTCATGATTCTCTAAGTTATCCTATGGAATTACATTTCTGAAACGATAGAAATTAAGTATTTGGAGGTGTGGTAGTTTGAATGAGAACACCGACCTCTCCCCCAACCCCATAGGCTCATATATTTATGTACTTGATCCCCAGTTGGTAAAATGCTTGGAAGGATTAGAAGGTGTGGCCTTGTTGAAGTAGGTGTGTCACATGGGATGGGCTTTCAAAATGGCAGGCCAGTCTCATTTCCCCCCATCCCCACCCCTGCCTACTTGCCTGAAGCTCAGGATGTAAAGCTCCCAGCTACTTCTCCAGCAATGCCTGCCTGCTCCCCACACTGATGATAGTGGGCTAACATCTGAAGCCGTAAGCTCCCAATTAAATGTTTCCCTTGAGAAAATTCATGTTGGCCATGGTGTCTCTTAACAGCAATAGAATGGTAACTTTGAACATCTGACAGCTGTGCTCAACCCTTACTATAGATGGACGGTGTAAGAGAAGAACCCTGGAGTTGTTATGGCTGTAGAGCATGTAAGTGAAGAAGCCTAGCACGGCCGTGGCTCCATTCTTTTTACTCAGGGCCACTACAGGAATGGGCAGTTTAGACCAGTGAGACAAGGGAAACTGTTGGTGTGTCTCAGAGAGTTCTTTTCCATTCTGGGGTTTCTGGAGGGTGACAATCTTCTTTCTTTCCTGATGGGCACTTTGTGCATTTACTTGGGGCTAGAATTGCTACAGCTAGCTCCGTGTCCGCTGAAGGGGGAAGGGGGAAACACACAGGAAGGCAAGCAGGACCAATAGGACCATGGGAACACAGGCCAAAATGCAACAGCTGCGAAGCCTACCCTACATTGGAAGTCCAATTCTGTCAGTAATTTTCCTAAATGTTTAAGAAAAAAAATAGATCCGGAATATTCACAGGAATAGTATATGCTTACGATATGAGCTTTAGAGTGGTGACTGGGGTGTAAATTCCAAGTATGGTGTTGCTTAGCTACAATTTGTGGGTAACACCATTACTGAGCTGAAATAACCACGTAATACACTTAGCACGGACTCTGACTCATCTGCAGAATGCTGTTGTTGTCAACAGAATTAGTATTCAAATCTCCAAGAAATGTGTGAGCCATTCAAAAAGTCATGTTGGGACAAATAGCTAATTACTTAGGGGAACAAAAAAAAAAAATGCCACTCTAATAAATGAACTCGAATTACAATGTGGGAAGTAGGATGTCCAGTAAGAGATGGGAGAGTGAATTCTCATCTCAGGAAACAATTCAGGAAAACAGGCACACACAGTGAGAGCGAGGATGGGAGGATGGATGTAAGACTTGAAAAACCACCAGGTGCTGGGAACACCCACTTTGCCCCTTTTGCATGCACATCTTTCAAAGAGTCTTTTAGCCTTAGAAGGCTGTGCAGCCCACAGGCAGTGCGCATAACAGCTTGAACACATGCCACAGCCTCTTTCAAGAAAGTGAAATAAGTAACAGAAGGATTCCAATTACTGCCACTTGGTTTTGAGCGGAAATGTTATCTAAGGCTAGGGCTGAGAGATCCACTTCCAGGCACGAAAAGGGTACGTCAGCCGAGGCTGCCGCTCTTGCAGAAGATAGGGATGTGGAGCAGAAAACCACAGAGGCTGAGCTTAAACAGGTGCTAACTTTCCCTAAAGCTTGTTGTACGTCTCATTTTAAAGTTCAAAGGCTGAATAATTGCTCAAGGTTGAAAGGTCAGTGGAAAAAAAAAAACCAAGATTCAGATCTGGTTCTAGTGGCTCACACTCTTACAGTTGGATTCCATCTCCTCTAAAGTTACCCCTAATTTTCTTTTATTATTATTATCATTGTCATTGCTGGGCTTCTGCTCTTTATCTTCACATTTTCCAGGAATCGTGTCAAATCCAATCCCAGCCCCACAGTATAGGTAAAGGTCTCCTTGACCTGATGCTTAAGCCCTGGCTAGGCAAACTTTATGACTACAGTATTATTTTTACTTTCAGACTGACAGACGAAGGTGTCCATAGACAGGCCTGTGACTCTTAGCCCTTTAGATTTGCTTCCCAGGGCACTGTAACAAATCAGTCACCACAAGCATGATGACATCATAGTCCAGTCCAGGGGTTCTCAACCTAATGGTTCCTAATGCTGCGGACTGCAACCCTAAAACTGTTTTTTTGCTACTTCACAACTGTAACTTTGCTACTGGTTATGAATTGTAATGTAAATGTCTTATATGCAGGATATCTGATAAGCAGTCTAGAATACACTGCTAGGGAATTTCCCACCCATAGCTCATACCGATATGATTGATATATCACACAGACATACCCGGAGGCCCATCTCCTATATCAAGACAACAACTAACATCTACCATCACATGTGGTATAAGGTGCCTTTAAATATAAAAAAATACAGAATTATTAAGCAAGGTCAAGTCAGGGCAGCTGGGGGACAGGAAAAAAAAGCAGTGGAGGAGGGTAAGCAATGTCATAGTCCCCTCCCTGCCCTTCGGAGGTTAGAGACACCTGGGAAGCCAGTGTTTTTATTTCTACATTTAGAAAGACAAAAAGTCTCACTTCAGGTCAGCTTAATTACAGAGAGGAAACCCTTGATTCTCAGAGCTTCAGTCCCCCCCCCCCCCCCAGAGATTCTTGATTTAGGAACTGCTGTTAATGGTTGTGAGCCAAAGGCCCATAAAAGAAGAAAATCTGGGGCAGATCACAAAAGCAGGAAAAAGAAGACAACCTCCTGACCCCCAGCCCATTCCAACACAACCTTGGGCATTTAATTAAAGTCTGTTTCCTATCTCAGGAACTATTCGTAAATATTTTCTCACATGACACACCACATAAACCACACATGGTGGCATACATGCGGTTCTAGAACTCTGGAAGTAAATCAGGAGGACAGGGACTCAAGGTGTTCCTCGGCTACATAGCAAGCACAAGACTTCCCTGGGTTACACGGGACCTCTTTGAAAAGAAAATGAAAGAACCTGGATTTTCAAAGGCATTTGCCCTTCCCAGCTTTCTGAAACGTTGTAATATGTCACTAGATGCAAATGTGGAAGTTTTGTCACATAAACTGATTAGCATTGTGTAGGAAAGTCTTTTGCTAAAGTTAAGTGGCACATCGTGACATTTTTTTAACTAGCCAAGTGAGAACATTCTTGAGACAGGAAGCAGGAAGAAAAGGGTTGAATCATGTCAGAGTCACCAAGTCACATGTGTGTTATGGGAAAGACAGGTTCTCACAGAACAGGGCTGGGTGTGCAGGAGAGGAAAGGGTCACCTTGTTCCCAATGACACCTTGTGAGAGCTACTTGTCTAACTGCCAGTCAAAACACCTGCTAGGATCAAAACCTCATTAACAGAGGTAATTTGTAAAGAGATTGTCCTGATATGCTTGGAGCAGTTGTAACAGCGAGGGGTTGAGAAGCCCGTGTTAGGCTCAAGGTCAACTTCTAGTTAACACAGAAGCAGGACATAGATGCAGCTGATTCTCTTCCGGGAAGGTTTAGACACAGAGAGAGCTGTAATGACTATATTTTCTACAGCAAAATATGGGACAAGGAGTCTGACATGTCCAGATGCAAATGTGATCGCAAATGGGACAGAATGTGCGATTAGAAGTATCCCAAAAACACTGGGTTCCAGCCACTGCAGAGTAACCAGAGCTGGCCAGCTGGCGAGCTGGTGAGCTGGCAGGCAGGCTATGCACACAGGCTTGTTAGCTGAACACTAGAGGTCAAAGGGAGGGTTGGAGTGCAGGGTCTGGGAGGATTTATAGCTCAGGCCATGGGAACACGGTAGACTTCAAGTAGGAACTTGTCCAACTGGCGATGCGGTCCCTCTAAAAGTCTGAAGAAAATCAGGAGTGGAACTTTTTAGTCTAGATTGCTTTGTTTGTTTGTTTTGTTTGTTTGTTTGTTTGTTTGTTTTTGGAGTATTCAATTAAAGCACTTGGAAATATGTCTTTGAAATAGAAATCATTTGAAAGTCCAGCAAGGAAGCTGAGGACGGCAAAGCTCACCTGGAAACCACTGGAGAGCAGAGTGTTTACCCAGGGCTCACCAAAGGGCCCGGAAGGAAACCCCCAAATGATTTACTCCTCCCCCCGCCCCAGTGTTTTCCACTTCCCGGGATTCCTAGGGCAAACACTTTTTTCTTTTGAAATAATTTTAAACTTTTAACGAAGTTGAGAGTGTGCCCCCCCACCCCTGTGTCCCCTTTTAGACAGGGTCCTGTACACTTCAGGCTGGCCTCAAACTATTATGTACTGAACTCCTGAACTCTTGATACCCCTTCCTCACTCCCAAGTGCTGGGCAGGCGTGCACCACCTCACATGGCCTCTGTGAGTCTTTTGAGAGTAATCCCCGTAACTGAAATTGGGTCTAACATCCTGTCCTGCCACCTTGAATACTCCAGTGTTCATTCCTTCAATGGAGGGACATTATCCTGCTTGGTCACACTCTGACCAGGACAAAGAAGCCATCCATTGGATTCCTAGGGCTTCTGGAACGATTAGTAACAAGGTGGGTAGTTTAAGATAGCAGAGACTTTAGGATGAATGTCAGCTGACAACCATACACTCAGATCTTTTCTCTCAAGGTAAATAGCTATAAGTTTTCAACTTCGTCGGAAATCCAGAATGACTGAGTTGACTATAATTGTGGGAAGCACAAAGCATAGCTTCTAAAACTTAGCCAATTTATAGAGACCTCTGAACACCTGGACACTCGCTCTACTTCAAAACGTTGGAGCATCTGTTCTTCTGCCTTCTGGCCCAGGATCATCTGACAGACCTTAGTGCTGCAGAATTATTAAGGGCTGATTACTCTGTCTAGGCAGATATAATCAGTCGACTATTCTGCAAGTGTGTCCTTTTCTGGACAGTAATTTGTCTGTAGAAGGAAAGTGGCAATTCTTGCCTAGTGGCTGTCTCACCACAACTGGAGTAACTCCAAGGATGCTCAATTTCTTCTTAGAATTTAACATAGGAAGCTGTCCGGAGCAGACAGGTCTCTAATGAAAATGAACATTAATACTGAAATGTTTGTCATGTCAATTCTAAGGATTTCTGATGTTTTGAAAACCAGCTATCCATGTAAGGTAATCTGGACTGTTGCCTGTTAATTCCACTCAGCTATTTCTAAATAAAACATAGAGAACACCCTTATAATAAACTCCAAGTCATGAATTTGCTATAGTCCCTTAATTCACAGGCTGACCATCTCAAATCAGTTAAAAAAGTTGAAGAAGGACTGGGTCTAAGCTTTGTATTCCTAAGTGTGTTATACTGGTACAATGCCTATGAGAGTAACAATATTTGTCTCACTCTTATATCACTAAGAAGCTCATGCCAATGAAAACCTTAGAATTTGTAAACAAAGTAAATTGGTGCCATTTAAGAATTTATATCTTCATCTTGATAATAATTACACAGATTTCCACTAATAGGTTATGGCTATGCAATAAACCCTAGCTAATCCTCTCTATTCTGACAAAACCACTACTTTTCCCTAGAGAGACAGCCCAACATTTACCACCTTAGTCCCCATGCCCAGGGAATAGGGGCGCTGACTCAAAAGCCAGGTTCAGAACTAAATGTTTTAGTTAGGAGAGATGACAGAGGTGCTGGTAGGTCAACAAAAGGATGGACTGGGTATTAGGACTATCTTGTACCTCACTGGTACAAATTGGCATAATTATGCTCTAATTGTATTTTGAGAGAAAAGTTTCCTTTTAACAGGAAGGGTGATGTGTAGGAGGAGCTAAGGTGGGAGGAGTACTGAGAGGAAGAAAAGGAGTAAGAAGAGGAGAAGAAGAAGGAGAGGAGAAGCTAGGTGATGAAAGAGAGATAGAGGGGGGAGACAGGGAAGCAGATGTTCATGAATCTCCACCAGTCAAAGATAGTAGATATATCTAGGTTGGGTAGTGGGTTACACCTCTGATTGAACAATACCAAACTTATAAAGCCTATGATTAACATTTTTTAAAAAAAAATGTATAAATGCAAAAAGGAAAAGGGGGCATGGGATAGGGGTTTTCTAAGGGGGGGAAAGGGGAAAGGGGATGGCATCTGAAGTGTAAATGAAAGATCTAATAAAAAAAAAAAGATAGCAGAGACTTACTCTCGCAGCTGTGGACTGGAGATGTGTGAAATCAATGAGTGGGGAGAACCATGCTCTCTTCGAAAGTTCTAAGAGAGGAGTCTTCCTGGATGCCAGCATTGCTGATGGAATTCCTGCTCTAGTCTGTGACCATATGTTCGTATGGCCTCTCTTCCTTCCATCTTTGGTCCAGTGTCTCTCATGGGGTGCTTATTGTTAAATTTAGTGCTCGAGTGGGTAATCCAGGGTGAATCCAGCTCAAGAGCTTTCATTCAATTAAACCTGCAAAGACCCTTCTAAACAAGATTATGTCTATAGGATTCGGATGTCTTTCCAGGGGCCACCATCCAACCCATTGCAGGAATGCTAATCGATTCTTGCTCTGTAATCCACAGACTACTATGGAGTGCAGATGCTTGTCTCTACCAAATTCTTTATAGCAAAAGCACCCCAAAGAACATGAGCTACATTGCATGTTGGGACTTGTCAGTCCACTTCTATTTGAAATAATTCCCAGTTGTCATTGAAGTTCATTGACACTATTGGGAAGTTTAGGTACTTATCCTGTACCAGCCAATATGCCATGACTGACTCTTGCCATATACGGAGGGCTGATGTCTCAATGTTTATGAATTTTGCAAGCAGCCTATGGCTATCAAGGGACTATTTGTACTATAGAAATGATACCAATCAGGTTTTTAAAAAGTTTCCTTCCTGGGAAGCTAGCCATTGAACACACACCAGTACACTTATGGCGACTGTTCTGCCATTTGGATTTGTCTGAAACTCTAGCATGATTTGATTTGAACTATTCAGTTCTGTCAAGTCCCAGGAATAATTCTATGTTCTTCTTATCCAATCTCACCAGATCGATATGGGGTTCCAGTCCATTCTGTGGCTGGTGATGTTAATCACAGGTCACTGGACTCAGCAGTAACACTGAGATTGCTCTATTGTGGAACTGTTCTTTCCCATTGGAATCAGTAATTATGGTTAGTAAGTTATTTCAAAAGTATATCAACCATTCTTAAACACACAGTTCAGTGGCATCGGGTACATTTTTGTTGTGCAATAGCTTCCACCACCACCTCCAGAACAGTTTTTATGTTGCAAACTGAACTCTACACCCATTAAACAGTAAGTTCCATTTTCTGCCTCCCCTGGGCCCAGCCGCTACTGTTGGTATTTCAGTACCACCCTCCTTATCTTGTTTGCTGCCCCACAGTGTAAGCCAGGACTTCTTCCTGATCGGGACCACATACTATCCTGCCGTGCCTGTGAAGCCTCATCTGCCTGTCCTGGATGCTTGGGTTCCTCTTGTGCGTCAGCTCTTTTCACATCTCTCTCTCTCTCTGAGACTGATTCTAACCCCCGAGTGTCTACTTAGGAGCGACAGGAATATGTAGCAATGCTGTTTTTAAACGTTTTGTGGAGTGGTGTGTTTTTGTCCCCTGACACAGATGTACCCATTTTACAACCCTCCTCCTATTACACAGGGCTTCCATTTCTTTCTGCATTTCTCTCCCTCCCTCTTTCTCTCCTCTTCCCCCTCCTTTCTCTTTCTGTCTCCCTTCCTTCTTTCCTTCTTGCCTGTTGTGACAGCAACATGCTAATGGGTGTGGGTTGGTCCCTCCTCATACTTCATACTTCGGGTTTCCCTAGTGATTAGAGATGTTGAGCATCTTCTCATGTTTCCATTGGGCATTTGAGTATCTTCTTTGGGGAAATACCTTTTCAAGTTCTTTGGCCAATTTTGAATTCAGTTTTTGTTGTTGTTGTTGTTTTGTGTGTATGTGGTTGAGTAGGTAGCACTTTGAGATTACATAAGTGCCCTGTTTCTTATTTAACCTTCAGCTTCTGGTTTTAACATTCATTAATGTGTCCTGGATGAATGATTACCATGATGGTTGCTAACTGGCAATTCTCCAATGTCCCTTTCCTTTCTGTTTATCATTTGGTCCTCCACTATGTGGGGGAGATGCCTCCTCTCTCCATTTGTTTATTTGAGTGATTACATAATCATGAACTCATCGTTTTTTATGGCACATAATAGATTATAATCCATTTTGTTATGGTTATTTTTAATGCTGCAGTAGCCCCAGATAGAGCTAGTGGAATACTTTTAAAGTTAGTCTCTGTACACCTATTATTCTCTGACTATTTCTTGACCCACTGACAAACAAGATATTTAAGCTTGCTTGCCCTTCTTTTCTTCCTTTCTTTTTCCTGTACTGGGGATCTTACCCAGGGCCTTAGAGCCAGGCAAGCTCTGCGCTGCTGAGCTGTAGACTCAGGAGCCTCTTGTATTTCCTGTCTCTGCCCTGGATCTGCAGTGTCTAGAGGCTTTGGGCCTTTTAGTGGCACTGAGAAACAAGATCCAGGACCCACTGCAGTCTCTCAGTGGCAGCAACGGGAGTGTTTGTGTACATGAGCATGTGCGCGCGCACGCGCACACACACGCACACACACACACACACACACACGCACGCGCACACACACACACACACACACACACACGCACACACATCCTTGTTTCTAACACTCTGTGCCCAGTGCTATGTGCACTTCCATATTAGGCTCTGAATCTCTTGTCTCACTGTTTCTAGTCGTCCGACCGACACTGATGCTCCTGGTCCATCTTGCTCATGCCTGTCATGTCCCTCCTCTGCAAAGGCACCTGCCTCATCCCTTCCATCTTCTCTCAGTGGCTCTACACTGAGTTATTCCACAGCACATCACGTAGTCCCAGGGATGACTGATTGTCCTACCCTGAGGCCAACAGTGCCCCCATCAGCAAGTCCTGCCATAAAAACCTAGGAAGAGAAAATGATGGGAACTTCACCCTGCACCTTCTTTGCAGTCTAAGAAAAACCACAGAATCAGAAGTTCAAACACTAGCAAGATGTTTTACCATCTACTCAATCTAGACTATCATTGTTGCTAAATATGTTAGAGGTGTAACCTAGAGGTTACAGTGTATCTCCCCTTCAGGTGACACCCTTGTCACTGTGTTTCATCAACTCTGAGGGGCACACAGTTGTAAGATGCATCTTTGTTCTATATACCAAGAAAGAAGAGCACAGTTCTCCCTGGGATTCTCACTCTGCATTTGTTGAAGCAGTTTCTTTAGATTTATATATACATGGTTTTATATTTTTTTTCAAATCATGCACCATTCCTGTGTACTCAACAATGTTTTTCAGACAGAGCCATCTCCCTCCGTGGCATATTGTTTTATACTGCGCAGAATTTCTTTCAAGCTTATTTATTATTATTAGTGTTGTGTGTACGTGTGTGTGTGTAGTGCCTGTGTGTGCCTGTGCCATGCCATTTCATGTTTGTGGAGGTCATAGGACAGTTTATGGGGTCAGTTTTCTCCTTCTGCCTTAATTTGCAGGACTGACTGAATTCGGTTCTTTAGGCTTACATGGCAAGGGTTTTGCTTATTCATGTCTTGTTGGCCCAACCGTGCAGCATTTCTTAAAGGAATGCTTTCAAGTCGCTGACACCAGTTGTTAACTTCTCTGATCTTCTAATAATATCTCATCGATATTGTACCAGACAGAGTCAAGATCACAGTAGCATGGTCCATCACACCTGTGCGGGGATTCCTTTTGCCTTAGTTGTTTTGCTGGTGAAATCTGTTTCACATTCTCAGTAACAAAGTGTTCAGAGCCTCATGTGCTTCTTTATCTATTATCTTTCAGTTCCCATAAAGCCCTGGCTGGAAACTAATCCTGGGGCTAATCCTGTATAATCAATAATTTACATAAAATCATTAATTTTCCCGTTTCTACCAGGGTACTCAGAGTCTATGTATTTTTATGATTGCAACATAGCTGAGGCTTCTTTTAAGAATGAATGCTGGTATAATTTAAAAAAAAAAATCCAATATGCCAGTCAGTTATGTTTAAACACCAAGCACATAACTCAGTTTGAAGTGGTAGCATCAGGAACAGCGGTAGATGTGTCTGCATGGACAGCTGACAACCCGTGGTTCTCCCAGTAAGACCAGGGTTTGATTCACAGTCCTGATAGAGGCTTTACTTCCCTCTGAAACTTCCCAGGTCAGACTTTCATCATCTGTAGCTCTCCGTGTTCTTATCTTCCAAGTTCCCACAACAGAACATTAAAAATCCAGCCCTGGATGCACGACAGCATTCCTAGCATTCCCAAAGTTATAAAGCCCTTCCGCAATCCTTAAAACATGGTCAGGACTGTTGCAGCAATAAACTCATACCAGTTTCTGTCTTAGTCGGGATTTCTATTGCTTTGATAAAACACCATGACCAAAAGCAACTGGAGGAGGTAAGGGCTTTCGTCTTACAGGGTGTAGTCCACCATCCAGGGACGTCAGGGCAGAGACTCAAGACAGGGACAGATGCAGAGGTCATGGCGGAATGCTGCTTATTGGTTTGCTCTTCATGGCTTACCGAGTCTGCTTTCTTAACAGGACCAGCTCAGTGGTGGCACCACCCACATCAATCACCAATCAAGAAAATGTTCCACAGGCTTGCCCACAGGTCATTCTGGTGGGGGCATTCTTACAACCAAGGTTCCCTCTTCTCAAATTACTTTCCTTATGTCAAGTTGCTATAAAACTAGCTAGCGTGCTGTCCGTACCTCCCCACACCCATTCCATTCTGTGACTAGAGAAACTCAATTGATGGCAACTAACATTTTTTTTTTTAGCTTCAAAACAATAAGCTCTAAAAGTGTTGCTGACTTTGCAAGTTGTGAGGTTAATGTTGTCCTGAGTTGTTGTGTCCTATCAGTCTTTTTATAGCACTGGAGGTGCTCCCTGTGATCATAGAAGAGGCTCCCTGTGATTGTAGAAGGCGTTCTCTGTGATTGTAAAAGGTGCTCCCTGTGATCGTAGAAGGTGCTCCCTGTGATTATAGAAGATGCTTCCTGTGATTGTAGAAAGTGCTCCCTGTGATTGTAGAAAGTGCTCCCTGTGAGTGTAGAAGATGCTTCCTGTGATTGTAGAAGATGTTTCCTGTGATTGTAGAAAGTGCTTCTTGTGATTGTAGAAAGTGCTTCTTGTGATTGTAGAAGGTGCTCCCTGTGATTGTAGAAGGTGCTCCCTGTGATTGTAGAAGGTGCTTCCTGTGATCATAGAAGATGCTCCCTGTGATTGTAGAAGATGCTCCCTGTGATTGTAGAAAGTGCTCCCTGTGATTGTAGAAAGTGCTCCCTGTGAGTGTAGAAGAGACTCCCTGTGATTGTAGAAGGTGCTTCCTGTGATCATAGAAGATGCTCCCTGTGATTGTAGAAGATGCTTCCTGTGATTGTAGAAAGTGCTCCCTGTGATTGTAGAAGATGCTTCCTGTGATTGTAGAAGATGCTTCCTGTGATTGTAGAAAGTCCTCCCAGTGATTGCCTCAAGGTGACCCTTGACATTAACACATCCTTCCTTTTCACTGTGTGCACACCATTGCTTTCCTATCATAGAAACAGCTTTAAAAGTTGATGGCATTGCTTCTTTTGCCCTCGCCTTCTCTTTTTAATCTTTCATGAGGAATTCATCTCAGAATTTACTTGTTTCTCTCTGTGATCCCTTTTTGAGGACAGTCTTATTTTACAGCATATGTTTTGTTGAGAAATTTAGGAGCCAGATTTTAAACCTAAATATGCATCTGTGTTGAGTCTAAATTAGGCACATGCATCTTCTCTCTTTAAGCCTTAGTTTTCTCTCTGTGTCCTTGCTGGCAGCATTATCACACTCCTCACCCACGAGGAGGAAGTTGACATTTTCACCTAGAAGTGGCCTTGAATGAAGCCATGGCCAGCAGTGGGGCAGCTCCACTACACTTGAGTTTGTTTTCACCTTGAAACTCATTATGTTTCAGAGCAGAGCCCACACCCTGCCTCCACCTCCCAAGGTCTAGGATTACAGGAATGTGTCACCATGCCAGCCTACCCAGCCTTGTAAAGAGAAAATTGAAGCAGTCATCATGGATAATATGTTGTTCTCAAGCTGAAAAAATTATTACTATTTTCATCAGAGAGGCTTTCTGAGTTCAAATCTCCATGTCTCCTTTTAGGGGCAGATAAAACACAGGACAATTCATCGGGTTCTACCTCAATCCTTCAGGACTCACCCAAGTCATTGTCTTAAAGCCTGTCCACAGAGCCTCCTGGAGGCTTTAGGGCCCTGGTGAAGCTCATGCTCACCCCTTTGGTGTTCTTCCAGCCCCTGTAGATGACACAGCTACATACATGTCTCACCTTTTATATTTCTAGCCTTTATAACACACCAATTTTGGAACACCCCATAAATGAATTGCTTCTGGGTTAATTGGATTGAAGGGTAAATGGCAGTACTTTCTTAGAGCAATCAGGAAAGGTTGGGTGAGGGGTGAACATGGTGTCCTACCCTGGGGCCCACACCCTTTTACATCCACTTTCTGACTTGTACCACCTCCATGAGCTACAGCATCACACTGGGGCTCTGGCTAGCCTCAGAAAGTCATGGTACCAGAGCTGAAGGAGATTAGCATCTGTACATTCTTGTCTGTATGCCAAGCGTTATGGAGATTCTGAATCCTGCTAGTTGATCTGTGCAGTTGAGACACCTGTTTTTTTTTTTTCCTCCCTCTTTATAATGTTAAATTCTTAAGTCTGGTTTAGACCACACAGGCAGCCCTCAGCTGACATGAAGGTTACAGTCCAATAAGTGATTTCATTCTCACTAATGTACTGTACCGACTTAGGGAATATTTAACCTTGACATGTGCCTGAAGTACTGTGCAACTACATAAAAACACTGTTGAAATCTCTGTAGATGGTTAAATAAGCCAGACAGCAAATGCATTCGAGTAGGATGAAAATTAGATTTGTCTCTCTATCCAGCATCCATCCATCCATCATCCATCCATCCATCCAGAGGATCTTTTAAAAGTTGGCCTTTTAAAAATTAACAGTTAGGGTTCCTTGAAAGTGAGGTCTGAGTGTTTAAGAGGCCATTGTTCTGTGTTCTTTCAGTGTATTTTTATTTTTGATCTAGGAAACCAAGTCCTTTATTACCATGCCTAGTTTCAGTTCAAACTGTTTTCCTTAATAAGGAAGAACTTACACCTACCCAGGTATGTATCCTTTGTTCTATGGTTAGGAGTATTGGGATTTTTTTTGGGGGGGGGGAGGAGACAGACAGAGAGACAGACAGATGAAAGACAGACAGACACTTGCACACACAGAGCTTCTGAAGGTGACCTTTCACAATGTAGTGAAGACAGAGGATTTGTTTAAATTTCTCTGGTGCTGGCTGAAAAGACTTCCTGTGAGATGGGGGTAGACGGAGTTAGGGAGGAGGAGGGAGGGAAGGCTCATTGCAGACTCCACCACACATTGAGGAGGGGTGGGAAAGCTGCATACTCAGTTCCTATGCCATGCATGTGACTGGCACAATGGGTCACAGTTACGGAGCCCATAGAGCTAGAGGACTCAAAGGTAGAGTCAGCTTTACTGCTTGTGATGGTTGAATGTGCTTGGCGCAGGGAGTGGCACTATTAGCAGGTGTGGCCATGTTGGAGTGGGTGTGTCACTGAGGCATGGGCTTAAGACCCTCATCCTAGCTGCCTGGAAGCTAGTGTTCTACTAGCAGCCTTCAGATGAAGATGTAGAACTCTCAGCTCCTCCTGCACCATGCCTGCCTGGATGCTGCCATGCTCTGTGGCCTTGATGATAATGGACTGAACCTCTGAACCTGTAAGGAAGCCCCAATTAAATGCTGTCCTTATAAGAGTTGCCTGGGTCATGGAGTCTGTTTACAGTGGTAAAACCCTAACTAAGACACCATCAAAAATAAAACATAGAAGACCCATTTTAACTATGGGCTGATGGGTTTTTCCCAGCTATTTCCTTCAAATCCAGTTTTGTTTTTTTTTTTTTTAAGGTTAAATTCAAGTACTAGCATCTTGTTTCAGAAATACCAACTGGGCCTTTTTTTTTTTTAAAAATTGAGATAAAGTCTTGATTTATAACCCAGAGTGGCCTGGAACTCATGACAATCCTCCTGCTTCAGTGTCCTGAGTGCTGGTATTTACAGATATGCTTGGATCATTTTCTTCTGCTCTTACATGTTTCTTGGCATGGTTGGTGTGGAAGGGTATAATTCAGCAACATTTGTGGGTTTTTTGTAGAAGGAAAACCTCTGAGTTTTAGTTTTGAGTATAGACTAGATCCTGCCTGTAGCCCAGTATGGCTGAAGGCTACAGGTTTCAGGATATGTCCTTCCTATATCTAGAATTCAGTTATCACATCAAGCCTTCTTGGACAGACAGACAAATATAACACTGTAGGATTGTTAGCCCCAACACAGTTGGTTCTCAGACAGCTTCACAGAGTATGGCTATCCTATCAGCCTTGGCTGCCTGCCCTAGGCTGGTCATAGGAGAAAATGAATTTAGATTTGCTTAAGGTATGATAAATTTAGTTTTAGTTGTAGGAGCGAACTATGGTAGAGACAAGAACTTGTTCAGTAGGGCCAGGAAAGGTGCAGAGTTATGGTGCAATCATTGGCACCTCTGAGAGGGCTAAGGAGGTGGCCAAGCTTGAGGAAGACAGAATATAAACCCTCTGTGAAGTGCAAAACCCAGAAATGCAAACAAACAAACAAACAATTGCTCCATGTTGTAACCCAGCAAAAAATCCACTGCATTGTAAGTGACCGCAACTCTAACCCAATATATTTTTTTTCTGATCTTCGGGTCAGTTTGATGTTTAGTGTCCCATGTTTGTAAGATTCAGATTTTTAAGAGTAAAGATTAATGAACATACTTCCTGATTGCTGAAAGGAAGGTTGGGGAGATGGCTCAGTCAGTAAAGTATTTGCCATTCAAGCATGAGAACATGAGTTCAGGCCCTCAGTACTACATCAAAACAAAAACAAAAACAAAAACAAAAAGACAAAAAAAGCAAAAAGCTAGGCATACATTGGATAGGATAGAAGAGACAGGAGGATTCCTGGGTCATGTTGGCCAGCCAGTCTAGCCTCATCAGTGGGCTCCAGGATCTGGCAAGAGACCCTATCTCCAACATCAAACAAGGCCGAGAGTGACCAGAGAAGGCTCTTGGTGTTAGCCTCTGGTAAACCATACACATGTTCAGTACCTGAATATTACACACATTACCTGAATATTCAGTACCTGAATACTACACACATGCACAAATAGAAAAATACACAAAATAATACATCATGAACAGAATACACTTCTCTTAGGGTGAGAAATTAACTTGTTTGCATTTCTCAAATTCAAAGTTGTGCCTCAAAGCAAGAAGGCTGAACATAAATGACAGATATAGGGGGGGGCCACACAGCTCGATTTCTACCTTCCAGACCCTATGGAAATTAGTATCATTCCATAGATCCCCGAAATGTATAGAAACATAGGTTATCAGAATTCCTTCGGATCCTTAAGATCTATGGTAATCCTTACTCCTTCTAGGCATATTTAGATCATGTACATTATAAAAGTTAAATTCTCTAGGCAAAGGTGAAATAGCTTTTCCTTGGACTACATGTCTTGGTTCATCAACAGAATCAGAAATCATTAAAGCCACCCACACTATGACGAATGTACAGGTTTTGGCCAGTGCAGGGGATTCACTGGGGATGTGCCCAGCACCCTCCCACTCAGTATGCATCTGGAAGCTCTCTTTTGCTTTCAGCTCAGCATGTCTGTGGGTGAGGAGGGGCCAGAGTCTGTGCTGCCTGGAAGCACAGGGGTGCATATCAATCACCCTGCTGGCTGGTGGCACAGACACACTGTCCGTTTATCCAGTCACCACACAGGCCTTTCCTGCACCAGAAGGGAGAACACTTTACCACATCTATGGCCTTATTCATTTGAAGGAGAACTGACATTTGTGAAGTATTTAACAGTTCATAGTTTCCTAGGTCATTTATTATTATTATTTTTATATCCTAAGAACTAAGTTCATAAGGCTGATTTGTATTCCTGTGTTCTGACTTCCCAACCACATCTTTGCTAATCAGCAAACATGTGTAGGACTTCTTTTCTGAATCCGGGCGGACTTCTCAACTCTGGAGACTCTTGGTGGTGTCTTTGGGTGGTACCATCGTGCAGAACATGGGGGAGGAGACACACTATTTCCCTGCATGCCATAGAACTTTATCCGTAGAGTTGCTTTGCTCATATTTCTACCTAGTTGGTTGCTTCAATTTTACTTTTTTTTTTTTTTTTTTTTTTTTTTGAGACAGGGTCTTACTATATAGACCAAACTGGACTGGACTGAAACTTGTTATGTAGACCAGGCTGGTCTTGTGCCTCTGCCTTCCAAGTGGTGGGATTAAAAGGCTATGTGTCACCAAGCTCAGCCTAAAGTTCACTTTTAATGCTACAAATTGATATTTAGAAAAATACCCCCAGTATACACTGCTATCACTGTCCCCTCTCCTGCAGTACTGGGCATTAACACCAGGGTGTGTGTTGGCTAGACAATAACTCTACTGCTGTACCACACCCTCGAGCAGTGGTTCTCAACCTGTGGGTCTCGACCCCTTTGGGGGTCCATGATCTTTTCACAGGGGTAGACTATCAGGTATCTTGCAATCGGATATTTACATTATGGTTTGTAATAGTAGCAAATTTATAGTTGTGAAGTAGCAATGAAATAACTTTATGGTTGGGGTCACCACAACATGAGGAACTATATTAAAAGGGGTAGCAGCATTAGGATGGTTGAGAACCCTGGAGCAACTTTCCTCCCCATTGTTATCATGTAATGCCCTCTTTCCCAGCCAACCATCCTACTGTATGACCTTAAGGCATTCCATTCTTACTTCTGCTTTTGAATCCACTGATGCACTGACCTGTGGCTCTTGGTTACACTGGAAGCAAAGTTTCTTCTGTCCATTATGACCAGGTCACTCTTGTGAAGAGACGGGAACTGGCTACGCCTCAGCAGCCTTTCCTACCCCTGTCCTCTCCCAGGCATGGCTCACACACCAGGTTTCCCACGGGCATCCAGGCCTGTTGCTTTTTGTCTGTTCCCTTCAGGGCTTTTGTAGTCCTGCTTTGACCAAGCCTGACTTTTTTGAGGCCATTAGTTCCTCCCAGTTTCTCTTGTTTTCAACATGCACGTCTCTCCCCCACCGAGTGTACAGCGCAAGTCCCTCATGAATGAACCTGTTGGTGTATTACTGGCTTCTATATAATATCACCGTAAGCATTTTAAGTCTATACAGTGTGACTTCTTTGTATAGAAACCTAACACAAACTTGTGCCCAGCACAGAGCCCAGCATAACCCTAGCAATATTCTGTTCTCAACTTCTACTCTGACCCCTGCTCTACTCACCAGCCAAGGAAGAGATGACGGCAATGCTACCATTGCTGTGCTTCAGCATGGGCAAGGCAGTTGTGGTCAGGACCACGTAGCTGAGGAAGTTGACCTCCATGACTCTTCGCAAGGAGTGGACATCCTCATGGAAGAGGGACATAGAGGTCTGAGTGATGTGGTTGAGAATGAGCATGTCCAGTCCACCTGCAAAGAAAGGGATGCTGAGATGACTGGGGAGACCACCTCTCCCTCCTGAAAGTTCTAAACCTAGGGAAGAAACGGAGAGGGGCAGCCTTACCCATGAGCTTTCCTGCCTTGACAACAAATTGCTCCGCAAATGTCATGTCTTCCATAGTGCCAGCAATGGAGTGAGCAGAGGCTGCCCCGAGTTCAAGGCAGCGAGACACCACCTGCAGAGACATAGCAGAGATGGAGGCCATCTTGGTCCTAGGCTTTCATGTGCAGTGTTTTAACTGGGGTTTAAATGAAAGTTTGTCCCAGAGCTCTTTAGACAAAAAAAGTGTGTATGGTGTGTATGTGGTGTGTGTGTGTGTGTATAATATTCTTAGATGATGCCAGGCAGTGGTGGCACACACCTTTGATCCCAGCACCCAGAAGGCAGAGGCAGACAGAACTTTGGCCCTCAAGGCCAGGTTGGTCTACAAAGTGAGTTTCAGGACAGCCAAGACTACATAGAGTACATAGAGGAACCCTGGCCCCCTCTCATTCATATACATATATATATATATATATATATATATATATATATATATATATGCGCTTAGGTGATCATTGTCCTCTGAAATATATTAATTGGATAAATTATCATTGTGTTAGAGTTTAAGTCCATTATTTATCTCTGCAGGGTTTATCAACAGATGTTTCCAAGTGCATTGTGGGTGTGGGTGTGTGTTTCTATGCAGGTAGATCTGAGTTTGTGAGTGTTGGTGTGACCTAGGGCTCTCAAATTTGTGAGTCTATGGGGCATGACCACATACATGCATGAACAGATACAGGAATCCCAGTTCCTGAATATGTGTATCTGTCCATGGGCAATGTGTACGAACAGGTCCAACTATGAACATGTACAATCAAAGAACCCTGTGGCAAACAACACTGAGCACATGGGAGTGTGTGTGTGTGTGTGTGTGTGTGGCAAGCCTTTGTACATATCATGTGTAAGACTATAAGCTAGACACAGAACACTTACCTTCTGGAGACCTTCCTCTGACCTTGCAGTCAATACCACATGGGCTCCCATTTTCGACAGATGATATGCCATTTCTCTTCCAATCCCTTTGCTGGCCCCGGTGACAATCACTTTCTTCCCCTGGAGCATTTCTGGGGAACCACAGAAGCCATGAGTGTCCCCAAAGCCTTGTCTTGCTTTCCATATTTAAAGGTTGTGAGTCCAGATCATTTTGTCTAATGCTGTTAACCACTGAAGCAACACTTGCTTGCAGTTATTTATCAACAGGCTCTCAAACATGAGTTTGTCCTGGATGTTCAGAGCCGAGCCTTCCTGCCATCATTTCTACAAATTTCCACGTGAAGAGATCATAGAGATAAGGAGGTCGGAGTTTGGCGAAACTACCTTTTGACCCTTTTGGCATAATGTAATTTTGCTAACTTGAAAGAGAATTTTAAAGAAGCATCACAAAATGTGTTCCCAGAGAGTTCAGCCCCTCTACTTAGTCATCAACTTCATAGCCCTTTTTGTTTTTTATTTTTGCTTCCCGGCTATCAGTATCTCCTTGGAGCACAGCTATCTGGCTGAACTGTGTGTCTGGGTACTACCTTCGCTTCTGTAGGTCTCACATCGATTTCCATGCTGCAGGCCAACCGAAGCAGGACCTCCTTGGCTGTAAAGTTCACCCCTCCCAGTCCCCTACTGCCTACATCCTGTGGCTGGAGGATACAGGGTTACAGACTCACATTAGGGTTTTGTCTTTCTCAGTGATGTAGGGATCAAAAACATAGCTAGAACTTTAGGAACATTCCAGAACCCCTGTGTTTTAAGCCGGTTCCTCCAAATGAGACACAGTGGTACTCACCTGGTCTGAACTCTTCATCTGTAGAATAGTAGTAGCCCAGGAAGAGCACCAGGATAGGGAGGAGGTATTTTTTCATAACTGCCATCAAACAGGGACCTGGCTCTGGGAGCCCTGTAGGACACACAGAGAAAACCTGCAGAGCTTCCTACAACCTCCCAGGCAGGCAGCAGCCTCTGAATTGTGACATCAGGGACGGGGGAGGCTGGAGTAGTCTCAGGCAGCAGTAGCCAACTTCCCTGTCAGAGCAACGATTGGCTTTGGGTGGGATCCCATTCGTCCCTGGCAGCCTGCGTGGTGGATTTCATAATGGACAATGTTTACTCCATTTCATTGAGTAAGAGGCAACTTCCAGATGGCCATGCTCATGACTGTGCAGGGCTGGGTTCCTGAGCATCTCCTACTGAGACATCCTTTGCACAGGGCAGCGATGGCCTTGCAAGAATGGTTTGTCAGGGAGGGAGGAGGAGGGGCACAGAGGAAGGGAGGGAAGGAGGGAGGGAGAGGGAGAGAGAGACGGGAGAGAGAGAGAAGGAGGGAGGGAGACACACACAGAGAGACAGAGAGACAGAAAGAAGGACAGAGAGAGACAGAGAAAAAGCAAGAGAGAGAGAGAAAGAGAGAGAGAGAGAGAGAGAGAGAGAGAGAGAGAGAGAGAGAGAGAAGCACTTAAGAATTTCTAAGCATGTGGGGCTTTTGGGAAATATGAATGATACCAAATAGAGCCAAACTCAAGCCAAATCTCACCCTTGGTCCCACCCCTAGTTGGAAGCAATTAAAAATAACAGCACAAAACAAAATAAGCTCAAGGAAAAAAAATGTGCATGACCTAGGAGAAAAAAAAAAAAAAAAAAAGCAAAC
Source organism: Arvicanthis niloticus (assembly GCF_011762505.2). Taxonomy (NCBI): domain Eukaryota; kingdom Metazoa; phylum Chordata; class Mammalia; order Rodentia; family Muridae; genus Arvicanthis; species Arvicanthis niloticus. Next base: position 66,415,741 of record NC_047667.1, read on the forward strand.
AAGCCATGTAAGCTCCACACTCCAGTTCAATGAAAACGAATTACAACATCAAAGAGAATTTGCAACCCAGCCAGACCCAGATGGCGGGAAACCCAAGCTCAGTTCAAGACTCTCAGGCAAGTGCAATGGAACGAACCCTTATTACTTTAACAGGGAATAAAGGCGGAACAATGGGTGCCAAAACAGGAAGAAAGGCAGCAGGTTGTTAAACTGGGTTATGTAAATGCTCTGGAGGAGGGAGGAACAGAAGAGGATGCTGGGAAAAAGAGATCAGACAAGAAGATCTGGACCACCCTTGGCTATAGGCAAGTGCTCTCAG